>NC_030684.2:145985976-146155333 GCF_000004195.4 Xenopus tropicalis
GGCTCCGCTGGCTAAAGTACTAGGGGATGCAGTAAGGGAATAGTAAGCGCCTGGCTCCTGGGCTAAAGTACTAGGGGGATGCAGTAAGGGAATAGTAAGCGCCTGGCTCCTGGGCTAAAGTACTAGGGGGATGCAGTAAGGGAATAGTAAGCGCCCGGCTCCTGGGCTAAAGTACTAGGGGGATGCAGTAAGGGAATAGTAAGCGCCTGGCTCCTGGGCTAAAGTACTAGGGGGATGCAGTAAGGGAATAGTAAGCGCCTGGCTCCTGGGCTAAAGTACTAGGGGGATGCAGTAAGGGAATAGTAAGCGCCTGGCTCCTGGGCTAAAGTACTAGGGGGATGTAGTAAGGGAATAGTAAGTGCCCCTTGCTCCTGGGCTAAAGTACTAGGGGGATGCAGTAAGGGAATTGGGCTAAAGTACTAGGGGATGCAGTAAGGGAATAGTAAGCGCCCGGTTCCTGGGCTAAAGTACTAGGGGGATGTAGTAAGGGAATAGTAAGCGCCGGCTCCTGGGCTAAAGTACTAGGGGGATGCAGTAAGGGAATAGTAAGCGCCTGGCTCCTGGGCTAAAGTACTAGGGGGATGCAGTAAGGGAATAGTAAGCGCCTGGCTCCTGGGCTAAAGTACTAGGGGATGTAGTAAGGGAATAGTAAGCGCCTGGCTCCTGGGCTAAGTATAGGGGGATGGTAAGTAAGGGAATAGTAAGCGCCTGGCTCCTGGGCTAAAGTACTAGGGGGATGCAGTAAGGGAATAGTAAGCGCCCGGCTCCTGGGCTAAAGTACTAGGGGGATGCAGTAAGGGAATAGTAAGTGCCTGGCTCCTGGGCTAAAGTACTAGGGGGATGCAGTAAGGGAATAGTAAGTGCCTTGCTCCTGGGCTAAAGTACTAGGGGGATGCAGTAAGGGAATAGTAAGCGCCCGGCTCCTGGGCTAAAGTACTAGGGGGATGCAGTAAGGGAATAGTAAGCGCCTGGCTCCTGGGCTAAAGTACTAGGGGGATGCAGTAAGGGAATAGTAAGCGCCTGGCTCCTGGGCTAAAGTACTAGGGGGATGCAGTAAGGGAATAGTAAGCGCCCGGCTCCTGGGCTAAAGTACTAGGGGGATGCAGTAAGGGAATAGTAAGCGCCTGGCTCCTGGGCTAAAGTACTAGGGGGATGTAGTAAGGGAATAGTAAGCGCCCGGCTCCTGGGCTAAAGTACTAGGGGGATGCAGTAAGGGAATAGTAAGCGCCTGGCTCCTGGGCTAAAGTACTAGGGGGATGCAGTAAGGGAATAGTAAGCGCCTGGCTCCTGGGCTAAAGTACTAGGGGGATGCAGTAAGGGAATAGTAAGCGCCTTGCTCCTGGGCTAAAGTACTAGGGGGATGCAGTAAGGGAATAGTAAGCGCCTGGCTCCTGGGCTAAAGTACTAGGGGGATGCAGTAAGGGAATAGTAAGCGCCCGGCTCCTGGGCTAAAGTACTAGGGGGATGTAGTAAGGGAATAGTAAGCGCCCGGCTCCTGGGCTAAAGTACTAGGGGGATGCAGTAAGGGAATAGTAATGCCTGGCTCCTGGGCTAAAGTACTAGGGGGATGCAGTAAGGGAATAGTAAGCGCCTGGCTCCTGGGCTAAAGTACTAGGGGGATGCAGTAAGGGAATAGTAAGCGCCTGGCTCCTGGGCTAAAGTACTAGGGGGATGCAGTAAGGGAATAGTAAGCGCCTGGCTCCTGGGCTAAAGTACTAGGGGGATGTAGTAAGGGAATAGTAAGTGCCTGGCTCCTGGGCTAAAGTACTAGGGGGATGCAGTAAGGGAATAGTAAGCGCCTGGCTCCTGGGCTAAAGTACTAGGGGGATGCAGTAAGGGAATAGTAAGCGCCCGGCTCCTGGGCTAAAGTACTAGGGGTATGCAGTAAGGGAATAGTAAGCGCCTGGCTCCTGGGCTAAAGTACTAGGGGATGCAGTAAGGGAATAGTAAGCGCCTGGCTCCTGGGCTAAAGTACTAGGGGGATGCAGTAAGGGAATAGTAAGTGCCTGGCTCCTGGGCTAAAGTACTAGGGGGATGCAGTAAGGAATAGTAAGCGCCCGGCTCCTGGGCTAAAGTACTGGGGGATGTAGTAAGGGAATAGTAAGTGCCTGGCTCCTGGGCTAAAGTACTAGGGGGATGCAGTAAGGGAATAGTAAGTGCCTCGCTCCTGGGCTAAAGTACTAGGGGGATGCAGTAAGGGAATAGTAAGTCCTGCTTCTTGGCTTAAAGTACTAGGGGGATGCAGTAAGGGAATAGTAACGCGCTGGCTCCTGGGCTAAAGTACTAGGGGGATGCAGTAAGGGAATAGTAAGCGCCTGGCTCCTGGGCTAAAGTACTAGGGGGATGTAGTAAGGGAATAGTAAGCGCCTTGCTCCTGGGCTAAAGTACTAGGGGGATGCAGTAAGGGAATAGTAAGTGCCTGGCTCCTGGGCTAAAGTACTAGGGGGATGCAGTAAGGGAATAGTAAAAGCGCGGCTCCTGGGCTAAAGTACTAGGGGGATATAGTAAGGGAATAGTAAGTGCCTGGCTCCTGGGCTAAAGTACTAGGGGGATGCAGTAATGGAATAGTAAGTGCCTGCCCTGGGCTAAAGTACTAGGGGGATGCAGTAAGGGAATAGTAAGCGCCTGGCTCCTGGGCTTAAGTACTAGGGGGAAGCAGTAAGGGAATAGTAAGCGCCCGGCTCCTGGGCTAAAGTACTAGGGGGATGCAGTAAGGGAATAGTAAGCGCCCGGCTCCTGGGCTAAAGTACTAGGGGGATGCAGTAAGGGAATAGTAAGTGCCTGGCTCCTGGGCTAAAGTACTAGGGGGATGCAGTAAGGGAATAGTAAGTGCCTGGCTCCATTGGCATAAAGTACTAGGGGGATGCAGTAAGGGAATAGTAAGCGCCTGGCTCCTGGGCTAAAGTACTAGGGGGATGCAGTAAGGGAATAGTAAGCGCCCGGCTCCTGGGCTAAAGTACTAGGGGGATGCAGTAAGGGAATAGTAAGTGCCTGGCTCCTGGGCTAAAGTACTAGGGGGATGCAGTAAGGGAATAGTAAGCGTCTGGCTCCTGGGCTAAAGTACTAGGGGGAAGCAGTAAGGGAATAGTAAGCACCTGGCTCCTGGGCTTAAGTACTAGGGGGATGCAGTAAGGGAATAGTAAGCGCCTGGCTCCTGGGCTAAAGTACTAGGGGGATGCAGTAAGGGAATAGTAAGCGCCTGGCTCCTGGGCTAAAGTACTAGGGGGATGCAGTAAGGGAATAGTAAGCGCCCGGCTCCTGGGCTAAAGTACTAGGGGGATGCAGTAAGGGAATAGTAAGTGCCGCGGCTCCTGGGCTAAAGTACTAGGGGGATGCAGTAAGGGAATAGTAAGCGCCTGGCTCCTGGGCTAAAGTACTAGGGGGATGCAGTAAGGGAATAGTAAGCGCCCGGCTCCTGGGCTAAAGTACTAGGGGATGTAGTAAGGGAATAGTAAGTGCCTGGCTCCTGGGCTAAAGTACTAGGGGGATGCAGTAACGCAATAGTAAGCGCTCGCCTTGCTCCTGGGCTAAAGTACTAGGGGGATGCAGTAAGGGAATAGTAAGTGCCTGCTCCTTGGCTAAAGTACTAGGGGGGTGTAGTAAGGGAATAGTAAGCGCCTGGCTCCTGGGCTAAAGTACTAGGGGGATGCAGTAAGGGAATAGTAAATGCCTGGCTCCTGGGCTAAAGTACTAGGGATGGCAGTAAGGGAATAGTAAGCGCCTGGCTCCTGGGCTAAAGTACTAGGGGGATGCAGTAAGGGAATAGTAAGCGCCCGCTCCTGGGCTAAAGTACTAGGGGGATGTAGTAAGGGAATAGTAAGCGCCCAGCTCCTGGGCTAAAGTACTAGGGGGATGCAGTAAGGGAATAGTAAGCGCCTGGCTCTGGGCTAAAGTACTAGGGGGATGTAGTAAGGGAATAGTAAGCGCCCGGCTCCTGGGCTAAAGTACTAGGGGGATGCAGTAAGGGAATAGTAAGCGCCTGGCTCCTGGGCTAAAGTACTAGGGGGATGTAGTAAGGGAATAGTAAGCGCCCGGCTCCTGGGCTAAAGTACTAGGGGGATGCAGTAAGGGAATAGTAAGCGCCTGGCTCCTGGGCTAAAGTACTAGGGGGATGTAGTAAGGGAATAGTAAGCGCCCGGCTCCTGGGCTAAAGTACTAGGGGGATGCAGTAAGGGAATAGTAGCGCCTGGCTCCTGGGCTAAAGTACTAGGGGGATGTAGTAAGGGAATAGTAAGCGCCGGGCTCCTGAGCTAAAGTACTAGGGGGATGCAGTAAGGGAATAGTAAGCGCCTGGCTCCTGGGCTAAAGTACTAGGGGGATGCAGTAAGGGAATGTAAGCGCCTGGCTCCTGGGCTAAAGTACTAGGGGGATGCAGTAAGGGAATAGTAAGCGCCTGGCTCCTGGGCTAAAGTACTAGGGGGATGTAGTAAGGGAATAGTAAGCGCCCGGCTCCTGAAGCTAAAGTACTAGGGGGATGCAGTAAGGGAATAGTAAGCGCCTGGCTCCTGGGCTAAAGTACTAGGGGGATGCAGTAAGGGAATAGTAAGTGCCCGGCTCCTGGGCTAAAGTACTAGGGGGATGTTAGTAAGGGAATAGTAAGTGCCCGGCTCTTGGGCTAAAGTACTAGGGGGGAATGCAGTAAGGGAATAGTAAGCGCCCAGCTCCTGGGCTAAAGTACTAGGGGGATGTTGTAAGGGAATAGTAAGTGCCTGGCCTGGCTAAAGTACTAGGGGGATGTAGTAAGGGAATAGTATGCGCCCGGCTCCTGGGCTAAAGTACTAGGGGGATGCAGTAAGGGAATAGTAAGTGCCCGGCTCCTGAGCTAAAGTACTAGGGGGATGCAGTAAGGGAATAGTAAGCGCCTGGCTCCTGGGCTAAAGTACTAGGGGGATGCAGTAAGGGAATAGTAAGCGCCCGGCTCCTGGGCTAAAGTACTAGGGGGATGTATAGGGAATAGTTAGTGCCTGGCTCCTGGGCTAAAGTACTAGGGGGATGCAGTAAGGGAATAGTAAGCGCCTGGCTCCTGGGCTAAAGTACTAGGGGGATGCAGTAAGGGAATAGTAAGTGCCTGGCTCCTGGGCTAAAGTACTAGGGGGATTAGTAAGGGAATAGTAAGTGCCTGGCTCCTGGGCTAAAGTACTAGGGGGATGCAGTAAGGGAATAGTAAGCGCCTGGCTCCTGGGCTAAAGTACTAGGGGGATGCAGTAAGGGAATAGTTAGTGCCTGGCTCCTGGGCTAAAGTACTAGGGGGATGTAGTAAGGGAAATAGTAAGTGCCTGGCTCCTGGGCTAAAGTACTAGGGGGATGCAGTAACGGATGTAGTGCCTTGCTCCTGGGCTAAAGTACTAGGGGGATGCAGTAAGGGAATAGTAAGCGCCCGGCTCCTGGGCTAAAGTACTAGGGGATGTAGTAAGGGAATAGTAAGCGCCTGGCTCCTGGGCTAAAGTACTAGGGGGATGTAGTAAGGGAATAGTAAGCGCCTGGCTCCTGGGCTAAAGTACTAGGGGGATGTAGTAAGGGAATAGTAAGCGCCTGGCTCCTGGGCTTTGTACTAGGGGGATGCAGTAAGGGAATAGTAAGCGCCTGGCTCCTGGGCTAAAGTACTAGGGGGATGCAGTAAGGGAATAGTAAGCGCCTGGCTCCTGGGCTAAAGTACTAGGGGGATGCAGTAACGGAATAGTAAGTGCCTTGCTCCTGGGCTAAAGTACTAGGGGGATGCAGTAAGGGAATAGTAAGCGCCCGGCTCCTGGGCTAAAGTACTAGGGGGATGCAGTACGGAATAGTAAGTGCCTTGCTCCTGGGCTAAAGTACTAGGGGGATGCAGTAAGGGAATAGTAAGCGCCTTGCTCCTGGGCTAAAGTACTAGGGGGATGCAGTAAGGGAATAGTAAGTGCCTTGCTCCTGGGCTAAAGTACTAGGGGGATGCAGTAAGGGAATAGTAAGTGCCTTGCTCCTGGGCTAAAGTACTAGGGGGATGCAGTAAGGGAATAGTAAGCGCCTTGCTCCTGGGCTAAAGTACTAGGGGGATGCAGTAAGGGAATAGTAAGTGCCTTGCTCCTGGGCTAAAGTAATAGGGTAATGTAG
Organism: Xenopus tropicalis; assembly: GCF_000004195.4. Lineage (NCBI taxonomy): Eukaryota > Metazoa > Chordata > Amphibia > Anura > Pipidae > Xenopus > Xenopus tropicalis. The sequence continues at coordinate 145,992,061 of NC_030684.2, forward strand.
TAAGGGAATAGTAAGCGCCCGGCTCCTGGGCTAAAGTACTAGGGGGATGCAGTAAGGGAATAGTAAGCGCCTTGCTCCTGGGCTAAAGTACTAGGGGGATGCAGTAAGGGAATAGTAAGCTCCTTGCTCCTGGGCTAAAGTACTAGGGGGATGTAGTAAGGGAATAGTAAGCGCCGGCTCCTGGGCTAAAGTACTAGGGGGATGCAGTAAGGGAATAGTAAGCGCCTTGCTCCTGGGCTAAAGTACTAGGGGGATGCAGTAAAGGAATAGTAAGCGCCCGGCTCCTGGGCTAAACTACTAGGGGGATGCAGTAAGGGAATAGTAAGCGCCCGGCTCCTGGGCTAAAGTACTAGGGGGATGCAGTAGGGAATAGTAAGCGCCTGGCTCCTGGGCTAAAGTACTAGGGGGATGCAGTAAGGGAATAGTAAGCGCCTGGCTCCTGGGCTAAAGTACTAGGGGGATGCAGTAAGGGAATAGTAAGCGCCTGGCTCCTGGGCTAAAGTACTGGGGATGTAGTAAGGGAATAGTAAGCGCCTGGCTCCTGGGCTAAAGTACTAGGGGGATGCAGTAAAGGGGAATAGTAAGCGCCTTGCTCCTGGGCTAAAGTACTAGGGGAAGCAGTAAGGGAATAGTAAGCACCCGGCTCCTGGGCTAAAGTACTAGGGGGATGTAGTAAGGGAATAGTAAGCGCCCGGCTCCTGGGCTAAAGTACTAGGGGGATGCAGTAAGGGAATAGTAAGCACCGGCTCCTGGGCTAAAGTACTAGGGGGATGTAGTAAGGGAATAGTAAGCGCCCGGCTCCTGAGCTAAAGTACTAGGGGGATGCAGTAAGGGGAATAGTAAGCGCCTGGCTCCTGGGCTAAAGTACTAGGGGGATGCAGTAAGGGAATAGTAAGCGCCTGGCTCCTGAGCTAAAGTACTAGGGGGATGCAGTAAGGGAATAGTAAGCGCCTGGCTCCTGGGCTAAAGTACTAGGGGGATGCAGTAAGGGAATAGTAAGTGCCTGGCTCCTGGGCTAAAGTACTAGGGGGATGCAGTAAGGGAATAGTAAGCGCCTGGCTCCTGGGCTAAAGTACTAGGGGATGCAGTAAGGGAATAGTAAGCGCCCGCTCCTGGGCTAAAGTACTAGGGGGAAAGTAGTAAGGGAATAGTAAGCGCCCGGCTCCTGGGCTAAAGTACTAGGGGGATGCAGTAAGGGAATAGTAAGCGCCTGGTCCTGGGCTAAAGTACTAGGGGGCATGCAGTAAGGGAATAGTAACGCCCAGCTCCTGGGCTAAAGGTACTAGGGGGATGCAGTAAGGGAATAGTAAGCGCCAGCTCCTGGGCTAAAGTACTAGGGGGATGCAGTAAGGGAATAGTAAGCGCCTGGCTCCTGGGCTAAAGTACTAGGGGGATGCAGTAAGGGAATAGTAAGGCCGCCTGGCTCCTGGGCTAAAGTACTAGGGGGATGTAGTAAGGGAATAGTAAGCGCCCGGCTCCTGGGCTAAAGTACTAGGGGGATGCAGTAAGGGAATAGTAAGCGTCTGGCTCCTGGGCTAAAGTACTAGGGGGATGTAGTAAGGGAATAGTAAGCGCACCGGTCTCCTGAGCTAAAGTACTAGGGGGATGCAGTAAGGGAATAGTAAGACGCGCGGCTCCTGGGCTAAAGTACTAGGGGGATGCAGTAAGGGAATAGTAAGCGCCTGGCTCCTGGGCTAAAGTACTAGGGGGATGCAGTAAGGGAATAGTAAGCGCCTGGCTCCTGGGCTAAAGTACTAGGGGGATGCAGTAAGGGAATAGTAAGCGCCTGGCTCCTGGGCTAAAGTACTAGGGGGATGCAGTAAGGGAATAGTAAGCGCCCAGCTCCTGGGCTAAAGTACTAGGGGGATGCAGTAAGGGAATAGTAAGCGCCCAGCTCCTGGGCTAAAGTACTAGGGGGATGCAGTAAGGGAATAGTAAGCGCCTGGCTCCTGGGCTAAAGTACTAGGGGGATGCAGTAAGGGAATAGTAAGCGCCTGGCTCCTGGGCTAAAGTACTAGGGGGATGTAGTAAGGGAATAGTAAGCGCCCGGCTCCTGGGCTAAAGTACTAGGGGGATGCAGTAAGGGAATAGTAAGCGCCCGGCTCCTGGGCTAAAGTACTAGGGGGATGCAGTAAGGGAATAGTAAGCGTCTGGCTCCTGGGCTAAAGTACTAGGGGGATGTAGTAAGGGAATAGTAAGCGCCCGGCTCCTGAGCTAAAGTACTAGGGGGATGCAGTAAGGGAATAGTAAGCGCCTGGCTCCTGAGCTAGGGTAACTAGGGGAACGTAGCAGGGCATGTTAGTACCAGTAGTACCTGGGGTAACTAACCGCATTCTCTGCCCCCCCCCAGCATGCAGCGGGCAATAGAAGCCGTACAGACCTTCCGGCCGGCAGTTTGTGCCCCTCTGCCCCCATTCAAACTGGATGTGAGTCGGGAAATGAAGCTGCTCACGGACCTGAACTTTGTGAGAGGTAAACATGGGGTGTGGCTGGGGCAGAAGGGGTAAACATGGGGTGTGGCTGGGGCAGAAAGGGTAAACTGGGGTGTGGCTGGGGCAGAAGGGGTAAACTGGGGTGTGGCTGGGGCAGAAGGGGTAAACTGGGGTGTGGCTGGGGCAGAAGGGGTAAACATGGGGTGTGGTTGGGGCAGAAGGGGTAAGCTGGGGTGTGGCTGGGGCAGAAGGGGTCAAGCTGGGGTGTGGCTGGGGCAGAAGGGGTAAACATGGGGTGTGGCTGGGGCGAAGGGGTAAAGCTGGGGTGTGGCTGGGGCAGAAGGGGTAAGCTGGGGTGTGGCTGGGGCAGAAGGGGCAAGCTGAGGTGTGGCTGGGGCAGAAGGGGCAAGCTGGGGTGTGGCTGGGGCAGAAGGGCAGCTGAGGTGTGGCTGGGGAGAAGGGGTAAGCTGGGGTGTGGCTGGGGGCAAGAAGGGGTAAGCTGGGGGTTGTGGCTGGGGCAGAAGGGGTAAGCTGGGTGTGGCTGGGGCAGAAGGGGTAAGCTGAGGTGTGGCTGGGGAAGAAGGGGTAAGCTGGGGTGTGGCTGGGGCAGACAGGGTAAGCTGGGGTGTGGCTGGGCAGGAAGGGCAAGCTGAGGTGTGGCTGGGGCAGAAGGGGTAAGCTGGGGTGTGGCTGGGGCAGAAGGGGTAAGCTGAGGTGTGGCTGGGGAAGAAGGGGTAAGCTGGGGTGTGGTGGGGCAGAAGGGGTAAGCTGGGTGATGGCTGGGGCAGAAGGGGTAAGCTGGGGTGTGGCTGGGGCAGAAGGGGCAAGCTGGGGTGTGGCTGGGGCAGAAGGGAAGCTGGGGTGTGGCTGGGGCAACCTAGGGTGTGGCTGGGTCAGAAGGGGTAAGCTGGGGTGTGGCTGTTGCAGAACCCCCTCACTGCAGTGAGGGGGTTGGGCATGCCCCTGCGGGGGATGTTGGGTAGGGGGTTCCTCACGGTGAGGGCAGTGAGGGGGTTGGGAATGCCCTGCCGGGGGATGTTGGGTAGGGGGTTCCTCACGGTGAGGGCAGTGAGCGGGGTTGGGGAATGCCTGCCGGGGGATGTTGGGTAGGGGGTTCCTCACGGTGAGGGCAGTGAGGGGGTTTGGGGAATGCCCTGCCGGGGGATGTTGGGTAGGGTTCCTCACGGTGAGGGCAGTGAGGGGGTTGGGAATTCCTGCCGGGGAATGTTGGGTAGGGGGTTCCTCACGGTGAGGGCAGTGAGGGGGTTGGGGAATGCCCTGCCGGGGGACTTTTGGGTAGGGGGTCCTCACGGTGAGGGCAGTGGGGGGTTTGGGGAATGCCCTGCCGGGGGATGTTGGGTAGGGGGTTCCTCACGGTGAGGGCAGTGAGGGGGTTGGGGAATGCCTGCCGGGGGATGTGGGTAGGGGTTCCTCACGGTGAGGGCAGTGAGGGGGTTGGGGAATGCCCTGCCAGGGGATGTTGGGTAGGGGGTTCCTCACGGTGAGGGCAGTGAGGGGGTTGGGGAATGCCCTGCCGGGGGATGTTGGGTAGGGGGTTCCTCACGGTGAGGGCAGTGAGGGGGTTGGGGAATGCCCTGCGGGGATGTTGGGTAGGGGGGTTCCTCACGGTGAGGGCAGTGAGGAGGTTGAGGAATTCCTGCTGGGGGATGTTGGGTAGGGGGTTCTCCCGGTGAGGGCAGTGAGGGGGTTGGGGAATGCCCTGCCGGGGGATGTTGGGTAGGGGTTCCTCACGGTGAGGGCAGTGAGGGGGTTGGGGAATGCCCTGCCGGGGGATGTTGGGTAGGGGGTTCCTCACGGTGAGGGCAGTGAGGAGGTTGAGGAATTCCCTGCTGGGGGATGGTTGGGTAGGGGTTCCTTCACGGTGAGGGCAGTGAGGGGGTTGGGGAATGCCCTGCGGGGGATGTTGGGTAGGGGGTTCCTCACGGTGAGGGCAGTGAGGGGGTTGGGGAATGCCCTGCGGGGGAATGTTGGGTAGGGGGTTCCTCACGGTGAGGGCAGTGAGGAGGTTGAGGAATGCCCTGCCGGGGGATGTTGGGTAAGGGGGGTTCCTCACGGTGAGGGCAGTGAGGGGGTTGGGGAATGCCTGCCGGGGGATGTTGGGTAGGAGGTTTCCTACGGTGAGGGCAGTGAGGGGGTTGGGGAATGCCTGCCGGGGGATGTTGGGTAGGGGTTCCTCACGGTGAGGGCAGTGAGGAGGTTGAGGAATTCCCTGCGGGGGATGTTGGGTAGGGGGTTCCTCACGGTGAGGGCAGAGGGGTTGGGATGCCCTGCCGGGGGTGTTGGGTAGGGGGTTCCTCACGGTGAGGGAGTGAGGGGGTTGGGGAATGCCCCTGCCGGGGGATGTTGGGTAGGGGGTTCCTCACGGTGAGGGCAGTGAGGAGGTTGAGGAATTCCTGCCGGGGGATGTTGGGTAGGGGGTTCCTCACGGTGAGGGCAGTGAGGGGGTTGGGGAATGCCCTGCCGGGGGATGTTGGGTAGGGGGTTCCTCACGGTGAGGGCAGTGAGGGGTTGGGGAATGCCCTGCCGGGGATGTTGGGTAGGTGGGTTCCTCACGGTGAGGGCAGTGAGGAGGTATGGGGAATGCCCTGCCGGGGGATGTTGGGTAGGGGTTCCTCACGGTGAGGGCAGTGAGGGGGTTGGGGAATGCCCTGCCGGGGGATGTTGGGTAGGGGGGTTCCTCACAGTGAGGGCAGTGAAGGGGTTGGGGAATGCCCTGCCGGGGAATGGTTGGGTAGGGGGTTCCTCACGGTGAGGGCAGTGAGGGGGTTGAGGAATGCCCTGCCGGGGGATGTTGGGTAGGGGGTTCCTCACGGTGAGGGCAGTGAGGGGGTTGGGGAATCGCCTGCCGGGGGATGTTGGGTAGGGGGTTCCTCACAGTGAGGGCAGTGAGGGGGTTGGGGAATGCCCTGCCGGGGGATGTTGGGTAGGGGGTTCCTCACGGTGAGGGCAGTGAGGGGGTTGGGGAATGCCCTGCCGGGGGTGTTTTGGGTAGGGGGTTCCTCACGGTGAGGGCAGTGAGGGGGTTGGGGAATGCCCTGCCGGGGGATGTTGGGTAGGGGGTTCCTCACGGTGAGGGCAGTGAGGGGGTTGGGGAATGCCCTGCCGGGGGATGGTTGGGTAGGGGTTCCTCACGGTGAGGGCAGTGAGGGGGTTGGGGAATGCCTGCCGGGGGATGTTGGGTAGGGGGTTCCCTCCAGTGAGGGCAGTGAGGGGGTTGGGGAATGCCCTGCCGGGGGATGTTGGGTAGGGGGTTCCTCACGGTGAGGGCAGTGAGGGGGTTGGGGAATGCCCTGCCGGGGGGTTGTTGGGTAGGGGGTTCCTCACGGTGAGGGCAGTGAGGGGGTTGGGAATGCCTGCCGGGGGATGTTGGGTAGGGGGTTCCTCACGGTGAGGGCAGTGAGGAGGTTTGAGGAATTCCCTGCCGGGGGATGTTGGGTAGGGGGTTCCTCACGGTGAGGGCAGTGAGGGGGTTGGGGAATGCCCTGCCGGGGGATGTTGGGTAGGGGGTTCCTCACGGTGAGGGCAGTGAGGGGGTTGGGGAATGCCCCTGCGGGGATGTTGGCATAGGAGGGGTTCCTCACGGTGAGGGCAGTGAGGGGTTGAGGAATTCCGCTGCTGGGGGATGTTGGGTAGGGGTTCTCACGGTGAGGGCAACTGGGTGAGGGGTTGGGGAATGCCCTGCCGGGGGATGTTGGGTAGGGGGTTCCTCACAGTGAGGGCAGTGAGGGGGTTGGGGAATGCCCTGCCGGGGGAATGTTGGGTAGGGGTTCCTCACGGTGAGGGCAGTGAGGGGGTTGAGGAATGCCCTGCCAGGGGATGTTGGGTAGGGGGTTCCTCACGGTGAGGGGCAGTGAGGGGGTTGGGGAATGCCCTGCCGGGGGATGTTGGGTAGGGGGTTCCTCACAGTGAGGGCAGTGAGGGGGTTGGGGAATGCCCTGCCGGGGGATGTTGGGTAGGGGGTTCCTCACGGTGAGGGCAGTGAGGGGGTTGGGGAATGCCTGCGGGGTGTTGGGTAGGGGGTTTCCTCACGGTGAGGGCAGTTGAGGGGGTTGGGGAATGCCCTGCGGGGGATGTTGGGTAGGGGGTTCTCACGGTGAGGGCAGTGAGGGGGTTGGGGAATGCCCTGCCGGGGAATGTTGGGTAGGGGGTTCTCACGGTGAGGGCAGTGAGGGGGTTGGGGAATGCCCTGCCGGGGGATGTTGGGTAGGGGTTCCTCACGGTGAGGGCAGTGAGGGGGTTGGGGAATGCCCTGCCGGGGGGTTGGGTAGGGGGGATATTCCTCACGGTGAGGGAGTGAGAGAGGAGGGGTTGGGGAATGCATAGCCGGGGGGGGAGATAAGATTTGGGTAGGGGGTTCACTAGGTGAGGGCAGTGAAGGGGTTGGGGAATGCCCTCGAACACAGGGGATGATTTGGGTAGGGGGAGATAATCCTCACGGTGAGGGCAGTGAGAGAGGGGTTGGGGAATGCCCTGCCGGGGGATGTTGGGTAGAGAGAGAGATATAGAGAGAAGGGGTTCCTCACGGTGAGGGCAGTGAGGGGGTTGGGGAAATGATGCGGGGGGTGTTGGGTAGGGGGTTCCTCACGGTAGATATAGAAGAGAGCAGTGAGGGGGTTGGGGAATGCCCTGCCGGGGGATGTTGGGTAGGGGGTTCCTCACGGTGAGGGCAGTGAGGGGTTTGGGGAATGCCTGCCGGGGGATGTTGGAGTAGGGGGTTCCTCACGGTGAGGGCAGTGAGGGGGTTGGGGAATGCCCTGCGGGGATGTTGGGTAGGGGGGTTTTCCTCACGGTGAGGGCAGTGAGGGGGTTGGGGAATGCCCTGCCGGGGGATGTTGGGTAGGGGGTTCCTCACGGTGAGGGCAGTGAGGGGGTTGGGGAATGCCCTGCCAGGGGATGTTGGGTAGGGGGTTCCTCACGGTGAGGGCAGTGAGGGGGTTGGGGAATGCCCTGCCGGGGGATGTTGGGTAGGGGGTTCCTCACGGTGAGGGCAGTGAGGGGGTTGGGGAATGCCCTGCCGGGGGATGTTGGGTAGGGGGTTCCTCACGGTGAGGGCAGTGAGGGGGTTGGGGAATGCCCTGCCGGGGGATGTTGGGTAGGGGGTTCCTCACGGTGAGGGCAGTGAGGGGGTTGGGGAATGCCCTGCCGGGGATGTTGGGTAGGGGGTTCCTCACGGTGAGGGCAGTGAGGGGGTTGGGGAATGCCCTGCCAGGGGATGTTGGGTAGGGGGTTCTCACGGTGAGGGCAGTGAGGGGGTTGGGGAATGCCCTGCCGGGGGATGTTGGGTAGGGGGTTCCTCACGGTGAGGGCAGTGAGGAGGTTGGGGAATGCCCTGCCGGGGGATGTTGGGTAGGGGGTTCCTCACAGTGAGGGCAGTGGAGGGGGCTTTTAGGGGAATGCCCTGCCGGGGGGATGTTGGGTAGGGGGTTCCTCACGGTGAGGGCAGTGAGGTTGGGGAATGCCCTGCCGGGGGATGTTGGGTGGGGGTGTTGCTATCCACGGTGCACGAGGGCACGTGAGCAGGGGTTGGGGAATGCCCTGCGGGGGATGTTGGGTAGGGGGTTCCTCACGAGTGAGGGCAGTGAGGGGGTTGTGGAATGCCCTGCCGGGGGATGTTGGGTAGGGGGTTCCTCACGGTGAGGGCAGTGAGGGGGTTGGGGAATGCCCTGCCGGGGGATGTTGGGTAGGGGGTTCCTCACGGGGCAAGTGAGGGGGTTGGGGAATGCCCTGCCGGGGGATGTAACTATGTGACACGTGACGGATCATGCTAATGGTGGATGGGGCAGTTGGGGCAGGTAGGGCAGTGGATATACCCCACAGTGGGAGGGGCTCCTTACCTTGGCTCATCCCACATTTCACCCTCTCAGAGCTGCTTGTCCCTCTCTCTGTTTGTAGATTCTCAGTACGACCCAGAGGCCAATGGAGGGCAGAGGCAAGTTACTAAGCACAGGAGTCTCTAAACTGACTTTCTACCCCCCCCCCCCCCCGCGCCCTACGTACCCCACAACTCAGCTTCTAGGTCCCTAAAGTGGTATTGATTGGGCAACACCCCCAGCAGTGTTGCCCCATGGAACCTTCCTCATTCCTGCATTTACCCCGTCCCCTGGTACCTCCCAGTCCCACCAATTAGTACTCATTATTCTAGCCAAGGTACTCCCTAACCCTCCCTGGCCAATGATACTCCTTACCTTCTCCCTGGCCAATGATACTCCTTACCTTCTCCCTGGCCAATGATACTCCTTACCTTCTCCCTGGCCAATGATACTCCTTACCTTTTCCATGACCAATGATACTCCTTACCTTCTCCCCGGCCAATGATACTCCTTACCTTCTCCATGAGGCCAATGATACTCCTTACCTTCTCCATGAGGCCAATGATACTCCTTACCTTCTCCATGAGGCCAATGATACTCCTTACCTTCTCCCCGGCCAATGATACTCCTTACCTTCTCCATGAGGCCAATGATACTCCTTATTTCCATGGCCATGATCTCCTTACCTTCCCGGCCAATGATACTCCTTACCTTCTCCCATGACCAATGATACTCCTTACCTTCTCCATGAGGCCAATGATACTCCTTACCTTCTCCATGACCAATGATACTCCTTACCTTCTCCATGAGGCCAATGATACTCCTTACCTTCTCCATGACCAATGATACTCCTTACCTTCTCCATGAGGCCAATGATACTCCTTACCTTCTCCATGACCAATGATACTCCTTACCTTCTCCATGAGGCCAATGATACTCCTTACCTTCTCCATGAGGCCAATGATACTCCTTACCTTCTCCATGAGGCCAATGATACTCCTTACCTTCTCCATGAGGCCAATGATACTCCTTACCTTCTCCCCGGCCAATGATACTCCTTACCTTCTCCATGACCAATGATACTCCTTACCTTCTCCATGAGGCCAATGATACTCCTTACCTTTTCCCTGGCCAATGATACTCCTTACCTTCTCCATAAGGCCAATGATACTCCTTACCTTCTCTATGACCAATGATACTCCTTACCTTCTCCATGAGACCAATGATACTCCTTACCTTCTCCATGACCAATGATACTCCTTACCTTCTCCCCGGCCAATGATACTCCTTACCTTCTCCATGAGGCCAATGATACTCCTTACCTTCTCCCCGGCCAATGATACTCCTTACCTTCTCCATGAGGCCAATGATATTCCTTACCTTCTCCATGAGGCCAATGATACTCCTTACCTTCTCCATGAGGCCAATGATACTCCTTACCTTCTCCATGACCAATGATACTCCTTACCTTCTCCCCGGCCAATGATACTCCTTACCTTCTCCATGACCAATGATACTCCTTACCTTCTCCCCGGCCAATGATACTCCTTACCTTCTCCATGAGGCCAATGATACTCCTTACCTTCTCCCCGGCCAATGATACTCCTTACCTTCTCCCCGGCCAATGATACTCCTTACCTTCTCCCCGGCCAATGGTACTCCTTCCCCCCTATGTTTGCCATGTTTTCTCCATGCCCAGCTTGTCTGTCTCCTGCAGTCTCTCTGTGTCACCCCTACATTTCCATTCACCCCACTTTCCTGCACTAACACCCCTCTGGCCCTTTCCTACTATGTACTTACCTTTCCAGGCTCTTGGGACTGACCCGCGTGTTCCTGCTCGCTCTCTCTGGGATCTGCATTAACAAGATCTCTCCTTTTCTCTCGGCATGAAATGCCCCTTGTGCCCCTTTTCTACCCGGTGGGCAAGGGAATATCCCAAGCTCTCATTAATACCCCCCTCCTGGTCTCTCCCTGCAGCGCCAGATGCCCCGGTCATAGATACCCAGCGCACCTACGCATACGACCACATATTTCTAAGCTGGCGATTGCCCCAGGATTCTGCCCCCGCCTGGCACTACACCGTGGAATTCCGTAAGACGGATCCCAAGCACAAGGGCCTCAAACTGTGGCAAAGGCAGGAGGAGATCTGGGCGCTCAGCACGGTGTTAGAGGCCCCCGACACCGACAGCGTCTACGTACTGAGAGTGAAGGGCTACAACAAGGCCGGCTACGGGGAGTACAGCGAGGATATCTACCTGCACACCCCCCCTGCCCAGGGTAAGGGCAATACTGCACTGCTGGGGCACAACCTGGGCTCATTTGCACCATTTGGAAACTGCCCCTTAGTTGACTGACTGCTTTTTCATTCAACCATTAACCAAAATACATTGTACGTCCGACTCCTGGGCTGTTCTCTTTCCCACAGTCAGGAAGGGGCGGGCTTGGTCCCTGGGGGAGGTTCCTGCCTGACCATGGGGAAGAGAGCAGCCCATGAGCAGGAAGTACAGAGAATCAGAGCTCTGTACCTGGGTAAGTACTGGGGGGAGATTGGATTCACTTACCCGGGGGGGGGGTTCCTGCCTGACCATGGGAAAGAGAGCAGCCCAGGAGCAGGAAGTACAGAGAATCAGAGCTCTGTACCTGGGTAAGTTACTGGGGGGAGATTGGATTCACTTACCCAGGGGAGGTTCCTGCCTGACCATGGGAAAGAGAGCAGCCCAGGAGCAGGAAGTACAGAGAATCAGAGCTCTGTACCTGGGTAAGTACTGGGGGGAGATTGGATTCACTTACCCAGGGGGAGGTTCCTGCCTGACCATGGGAAAGAGAGCAGCCCAGGAGCAGGAAGTACAGAGAATCAGAGCTCTGTACCTGGGTAAGTACTGGGGGAGATTGGATTCACTTACCCAGGGGGAGGTTCCTGCCTGACCATGGAAAGAGAGCAGCCCAGGAGCAGGAAGTACAGAGAATCAGAGGCTCTGTACCTGGGTAAGTACTGGGGGGAGATTGGATTCACTTACCCAGGGGGGGGTTCCTGCCTGACATGGAAAGAGAGCAGCCCAGGAGCAGGAAGTACAGAGAATCAGAGCTCTGTACCTGGGTAAGTACTGGGGAGATTGGATTCACTTACCCAGGGGGAGGTTCCTGCCCTGACCATGGGAAAGAGAGCAGCCCAGGAGCAGGAAGTACAGAGAATCAGAGCTCTGTACCTGGGTAAGTACCTGGGGGGAGATTGGATTCACTTACCCAGGTGGAGTTTCCTGCCTGACCATGGGAAAGAGAGCAGCCCAGGAGCAGGAAGTACAGAGAATCAGAGCTCTGTACCTGGGTAAGTACTGGGGGAGATTGGATTCACTTACCCAGGGGGGGGGGGGGGTCCTGCCTGACCATGGGAAAGAGAGCAGCCCAGGAGCAGGAAGTACAGAGAATCAGAGCTCTGTATCTGGGTAAGTACTGGGGGGAGATTGGATTCACTTACCCAGGGGGGGGTTCCTGCCTGACCATGGGAAAGAGAGCAGCCCAGGAGCAGGAAGTACAGAGAATCAGAGCTCTGTACCTGGTAAGTACTGGGGGGAGATTGGATTCACTTACCCAGGGGGGGTTCCTGCCTGACCATGGGAAAGAGAGCAGCCCAGGAGCAGGAAGTACAGAGAATCAGAGCTCTGTACCTGGGTAAGTACTGGGGGGAGATTGGATTCACTTACCCAGGGGGGGGGTTCCTGCCTGACCATGGAAAGAGAGCAGCCCAGGAGCAGGAAGTACAGAGAATCAGAGCTCTGTACCTGGGTAAGTACTGGGGGGAGATTGGATTCACTTACCCAGGGGGGGGTTCCTGCCTGACCATGGGAAAGAGAGCAGCCCAGGAGCAGGAAGTACAGAGAATCAGAGCTCTGTACCTGGGTAAGTACTGGGGGAAGATTGGATTCACTTACCCAGGGGGAGGTTCCTGCCTGACCATGGGAAAGAGAGCAGCCCAGGAGCAGGAAGTACAGAGAATCAGAGCTCTGTACCTGGGTAAGTACTGGGGGGAGATTGGATTCACTTACCCAGGGGGAGGTTCCTGCCTGACCATGGGAAAGAGAGCAGCCCAGGAGCAGGAAGTACAGAGAATCAGAGCTCTGTACCTGGGTAAGTACTGGGGGAGATTGGATTCACTTACCCAGGGGGAGGTTCCTGCCTGACCATGGGAAAGAGAGCAGCCCAGGAGCAGGAAGTACAGAGAATCAGAGCTCTGTACCTGGGTAAGTACTGGGGGGAGATTGGATTCACTTACCCGGGGGGAGGGGGTTCCTGTTCTGACCATGGGAAAGAGAGCAGCCCAGGAGCAGGAAGTACAGAGAATCAGAGCTCTGTACCTGGGTAAGTACTGGGGGGAGATTGGATTCACTTACCCAGGGGGGGGTTCCTGCCTGACCATGGGAAAGAGAGCAGCCCAGGAGTAGGAAGTGCAACATATCCAAGCTCTGTACTTGGGTTGGTACTGGTGGAGCCTCCACTCTCCGACCGTCTTCTCTCTCATCTTCTTCTCCAGTCTTGAACTTCTTCTTGGACAGCAGCTGTGGTTTCCCTCGTGACCGGCTGGTGGTAAGTAAGGACCGGCGGGCAGTACGCAGCGTGCCCGGAGTACCCATGCTCTTTGCGGCCGAGAGACTGATGACCAGTTGCCACGTGTCCATGGAGCTGGTTCTAGGAGATGTGGCCATCACACAAGGACGCTACTACTGGGAATGTTCGGTGGACCCCAGCTCCTACGTGCTGAAGGTTGGTGTGGGGCAGGAGAGTAAACTGCAGGAGCTGTTCCAGATGCCCCAAGATGTGGCCAGCCCCAGGTGAGTGGCATATACTGGTGTTCCTCAAGCTCAGGGAAGTTGGGGTAGGAAAGTTCTGGCAGATGAGGTGGGTCAGTAGGGGTTGCAGGTCATGGGGCAGTTGAGAGCCTTGGTCAGGGGGTGCATGGGGCAGTTGAGAGCCTTGGTCAGGGGGTGGCATGGGGCAGAGGGCAAGTTTCAGGCAATGATGATGCAGAAGAAACATCCTTCACCCTAATGATGTTGCCCCCAGTAGGTACGATCCCGACAGCGGGCACGATTCCGGGGCAGAAGATGCCGCCCTCGACATGTCTCCGGCCTTCGCCTTCCTGACGATCGGAATGGGGAAGATCCTCCAGCCTCACGGTTCCCCCCCCAACTCTAGGGATCCCACCGGTTGCACCATCCCGTTGCCCCCGCGACTCGGAGTCTATTTGGACTATGAGAAGGGCCGCGTTGGCTTCTATGACGCCGTGTCTCACCGTAGCCTATGGGAAGGCAGCGTAGACTGCTCCGGCCCCGTATGCCCCGCCTTCTGCTTTATTGGGGGAGGGGCCCTTCAGCTGCAGGAGCTGGTGTCAATCAAACATGAACGGAAAGTGACGATTGGTGGGTTCACTAAATCAGAGTGACCCTCACTGGGGCAGACTCCAGACCGTTACTTGCCCCAGCCTGTGGGGCGCACATCATGCTGAACAGAGGAGCCACAAGGCAAAGACGGGGAATCTAGTGGCCACGTGGCTAATGCCAGACTGAGTGACTGAGGCGGCAGTGGGACTTGCCCTCTGCCCGATGTATGAAACTTTATTATCTGTGCCAACCAGTAGCACCTTCTCAGGCCTGTGCCAGTCTCACCCCTCCCTCCATCTCTGTGCCACCATGTCTGGGCTGGACCCACTGCCTGCTGTGCCCCCCTGCCAACTCCTCTGTGCCCCCCCGCCAACTCCTCTGATCCCCCCTGCCAACTCCTCTGTGCCCCCTGCCAACTCCTCTGTGCCCCCTGCCAACTCCTCTGTGCCCCCCTGCCAACTCCTCTGTGCCCCCTGCCAACTCCTCTGTGCCCCCCCGCCAACTCCTCTGTGCCCCCCCGCCAACTCCTTTTTGCCCCCCCTACCAACTCCTCTGTGCCACCTGCCAACTCCTCTCTGCCCCCCCGCCAACTCCTTTGTTCCCCCCCCTGCCCAACTCCTCTGTGCCACCTGCCAACTCCTCTGTGCCCCCGCCAACTCCTTTTTGCCCCCCCTACCAACTCCTCTGTGCCCCCTGCCAACTTGTCTGTGCCCCCCTGCAACTCCTCTGTGCCCCCCCTGCCAACTCCTCTGTGCCCCCCTGCCAACTCCTCTGTGCCCCCCGCCAACTCCTTTTTGCCCCCCCTACCAACTCCTCTGTGCCCCCTGCCAACTCCTCTGTGCCCCCACCAACTCCTCTGTGCCCCCCCACCAACTCCTCTGTGCCCTGCTAACCACCCTGTGCCCCAATATCTGTATCCCCTCTGTGCCCCACTAACCACCCTGTGCCCCAATATCTGTATCCCCTCTGTGCCCCACTAACTACCCTGTGCCCCAATATCTGTATCCCCTCTGTGCCCCACTAACCACCCTGTGCCCCAATATCTGTATCCCCTCTGTGCCCCACTAACCACCCTGTGCCCCAATATCTGTATCCCCTCTGTGCCCCCATTCTAGATTCACTAACCTTTCTGTGAGCAAAATTGCCCCCCACTTACACTTTACCTCTACTTCCCTCTGACCCCCAGTAACTACCCTCCTGCCCATTCTGTACCCCCATCCCTGCCCCAGTGAGCCCTGTACCCCTCTGTGTGCCAAGCAGCCGTCTCCGTATCCCCAACAACCCCCTGAAGTTTCCCACCCAGTGTCCCCTTTCCCCATTATTCCTTTCTCTGCCTCCCTGGCACCATTTTGGCATGGCTGCCCCCCCTCACTGTGTGGGTGCCCAGAGCGGTGCCACGCTGCCCCCCCTCACTGTGTGGGTGCCCAGAGCGGTGCCACGCTGCCCCCCATCACTAGCGCTGAGAATAATTGAATGCACTTTTTTTAGAGGAAGTTTTTCTTTTTGTAGAAACGACGTCTTCCTTTTTGTATGGGGCTCGGCTCAGGGTGGCGCCCCCAACCAGCAAGTGCGGAACTGCGGCACGCATGCACCCACGCAATGCTCACGTAGTGGCCCGGGTGGCTAGTAGTTACATTGCATGTCCGGCTCTGGTTGCCCCCCCCCATTATCCGCTTTATTATTATTTATGTATTTAACTCATTTATTTGCCCCTTGGGCTCTAAAAATCCCATCCCCCCTTTTTTATAACCAGCCCCCCCGAAGTGATCTCCCCCACAGGTGCCACAGGTAACAGGTAACTGCGGGTGTGGGGGGGTAATACAGAAACGCTGGTGGGAGGTGCATCCGTGCAGAATCACATGACTGTACAACAGCTGGTCTATAGAGTGAAGCAAAACGACACCAAGAGAAATAAATGTCAAGCACTTGCACAGACTCTCGGCTCATCCTCTGTCTCTCGGTACTGCCCCCAGTGGCCACTCCCTGTACCTACTACCCCAGTGGCCACTCCCTGTACCTACTACCCCAGCAGCCACTCCCTGTACCTACTACCCCAGTGGCCACTCCCTGTACCTACTACCCCAGTGGCCACTCCCTGTACCTACTACCCCAGCAGCCACTCCCTGTACCTACTGCCCCCAGTGGCCACTCCCTGTACCTACTACCCCAGTGGCCACTCCCTGTACCTACTACCCCAGCAGCCACTCCCTGTACCTACTACCCCAGTGGCCACTCTGTGTACCTACTACCCCAGCAGCCACTCCCTGTACCTACTGCCCCCAGTGGCCACTCCCTGTACCTAGTACCCCAGCAGCCACTCCCTGTACCTACTACCCCAGTGGCCACTCCCTGTACCTACTACCCCAGCAGCCACTCCCTGTACCTACTGCCCCCAGTGGCCACTCCCTGTACCTACTGCCCCCAGTGGCCACTCCCTGTACCTACTGCCCCCAGTGGCCACTCCCTGTACCTACTACCCCAGCAGCCACTCCCTGTACCTACTGCCCCCAGTGGCCACTCCCTGTACCTACTGCCCCAGCAGCCACTCCCTGTACCTACTACCCCAGCAGCCACTCCCTGTACCTACTGCCCCCAGTGGCCACTCTGTGTACCTACTGCCCCCAGTGGCCACTCCCTGTATCTACTGCCCCCAGTGGCCACTCCCTGTACCTACTACCCCAGCAGCCACTCCCTGTACCTACTGCCCCCAGTGGCCACTCTGTGTACCTACTGCCCCCAGTGGCCACTCCCTGTACCTACTACCCCAGCAGCCACTCCCTGTACCTACTGCCCCCAGTGGCCACCCCCTGTACCTACTACCCCAGCAGCCACTCCCTGTACCTACTGCCCCCAGCGGCCACTCCCTGTACCTACTGCCCCCAGCGGCCACTCCCTGTACCTACTGCCCCCAGTGGCCACTCTGTGTACTTACTGCCCCCAGTGGCCACTCTGTGTACCTACTGCACTGACAGGAAGTGACTGTGTAACCCATAGCAACCCATCAGCAGATAGAATTTACTTGTCCCCTTTGAAGGCAAACATCTGATTGGTTGCTATGGGTTACTAGACCTTGTGCAAGCTTTCAGACTTTTGCATGTGTAGGGCATTAGGCTGGAGGCACAAGGGGCTTATATCAAACAATGACCTTCCTGAAAGCTTCACTAGGGGGCGCCAGAACGGGTAAAAAAGGCCTTCATAGACCAGCCAATAGGAGGCAGTGGGTGTGGCTTCTGATGCTTTTCTTTATTCCCACCCCTTTTGTACACTGACTCCTCCCAGTGGTGTCACTATAGAGGGGCGTGGCTGGAATGGGGTTGTTTGGTTGGTGTGGGCAACAATTTAGATGGGGGGCAGTTACATGGTAATTCCAGTTCCTTCCCACCGACTGGCACTGTATCCAATGCGCAATATCCAATACCCCAATACCCCACAATATCCTTTGCATTGCAGTTGGGCGTTTGTGCCAGCAGGTGGCGCAAGAGTGTTACTATGGGAACCATTGAAACAGTGATACACAGGGCCCTGCTCAGCAGAGCTTGCAATCTAACAGGAGAAGGGGTGTGGGGATTGGGCAGGCTCAGGAGTCGGCGGGGGAGAGAGGTGGCACCAAGACTGGCACTTACTGGGCAGCAGGGGCACAGGGTGTATAGGGAGGGGATGCCAAGCTAGATGCCCCCTAGGTTGGTGAATGCCCCCCCCCTGTATGGGCACCTTTGCAGCTACTGCAGCATCTTAGCCTGCGGCCAGCGCACTAATACGGGGGCTCTATAGGCAAAAAGACCAGTTGCGTGGAGGCAATTTCCCCCGCAGGGCAGCAGGGGGCGCAGTGGATTCACCAGTCAGTGAATAGAGAAACTTGTGACTGTGGGTAGTTTGTGGGGCTGGGCACTCAGGGGCAGTTATACTGGGGGGCACAGCTCAGCATGGGAATGTTACACTCCTGCAAGCCAACTGTGCCCCCCTGCCCCCCCCCCCCTCACCAACCTGCCCTGTGTGTCTGTGCCAGGGGCACCCAGTGTGACGGAGCCCTGACCCGGGCATCATGTGACAGCGGAATTACTGGTTTCACCTTCACAGGGCAGCGAGCTCAGGGATTTCATTTACTGCCCCCGGGGTTGTTACTGAGGTGCCCCCCCCCCAGGGCAGTTCCCTTCTTCATATTCATATTATAAATATATAAGGGGGGGCACTATATATAAATATATAAGGGGGGGCAGTAATGAAATAGAGAAAGTACAGGGAAGAGCGACTAAGCTGATAAAGGGAATGGGCTCAGTTATGGGGAAAGGCTGGCCCAGTTGGGATTGGTTACACTGGGGGGGGGGGCAGTTAAGGGGGGGTCACTATATATAAATATATAAGGGGGGGGCAGTAATGAAATAGAGAAAGTACAGGGAAGAGCGACTAAGCTGATAAAGGGAATGGGCTCAGTTATGGGGAAAGGCTGGCCCAGTTGGGATTGGTTACACTGGGGGGGGGCAGTTAAGGGGGGGGGCACTATATATAAATATATAAGGGGGGGGCAGTAATGAAATAGAGAAAGTACAGGGAAGAGCGACTAAGCTGATAAAGGGAATGGGCTCAGTTATGGGGAAAGGCTGGCCCAGTTGGGATTGGTTACACTGGGGGGGGGCAGTTAAGGGGGGGGGCACTATATATAAATATATAAGGGGGGGCAGTAATGAAATAGAGAAAGTACAGGGAAGAGCGACTAAGCTGATAAAGGGAATGGGCTCAGTTATGGGGAAAGGCTGGCCCAGTTGGGATTGGTTACACTGGGGAAGGGGCAGTTAAGGGGGGGTCACTATATATAAATATATAAGGGGGGGCAGTAATGAAATAGAGAAAGTACAGGGAAGAGCGACTAAGCTGATAAAGGGAATGGGCTCAGTTATGGGGAAAGGCTGGCCCAGTTGGGATTGGTTACACTGGGGGGGGGGGGCAGTTAAGGGGGGGTCACTATATATAAATATATAAGGGGGGGGGGCAGTAATGAAATAGAGAAAGTACAGGGAAGAGCGACTAAGCTGATAAAGGGAATGGGCTCAGTTATGGGGAAAGGCTGGCCCAGTTGGGATTGGTTACACTGGGGAAGGGGCAGTTAAGGGGGGTCACTATATATAAATATATAAGGGGGGGCAGTAATGAAATAGAGAAAGTACAGGGAAGAGCGACTAAGCTGATAAAGGGAATGGGCTCAGTTATGGGGAAAGGCTGGCCCAGTTGGGATTGGTTACACTGGGGGGGGGCAGTTAAGGGGGGGTCACTATATATAAATATATAAGGGGGGGGCAGTAATGAAATAGAGAAAGTACAGGGAAGAGTGACTAAGCTGATAAAGGGAATGGGCTCAGTTATGGGGAAAGGCTGGCCCAGTTGGGATTGGTTACACTGGGGAAGGGGCAGTTAAGGGGGGGTCACTATATATAAATATATAAGGGGGGCAGTAATGAAATAGAGAAAGTACAGGGAAGAGCGACTAAGCTGATAAAGGGAATGGGCTCAGTTATGGGGAAAGGCTGGCCCAGTTGGGATTGGTTACACTGGGGGGGGGTCACTATATATAAATATATAAGGGGGGGGGCAGTAATGAAATAGAGAAAGTACAGGGAAGAGCGACTAAGCTGATAAAGGGAATGGGCTCAGTTATGGGGAAAGGCTGGCCCAGTTGGGATTGGTTACACTGGGGGGGGGGCAGTTAAGGGGGGGTCACTATATATAAATATATAAGGGGGGGGGGGCACTATATATAAATATATAAGGGGGGGGGGCACTATATATAAATATATAAGGGGGGGCACTATATATAAATATATACGGGTGACTATGGCTCGTATGTGTGGGTGTTGGGCTGACGGTTGGGCAGTAGGTGAGTAGAGGTGGGTGACAGTTGGGAACCCTCTCGGCGCCCCTTTAATGGCATCTGTGCCAACGTGAGAGTGAATCGGGGGGGGGAGCGGTCTCACCTGGGTGTGACTGTCTCATTGTTTGGATCTGGCAGTCACAGGGGAAAGTGACGAGAGTAATAAACACATGAATATTTACTCGCTGTGCTTCCTCTTTCCCCGTATGGGACTAATTGCCCCGCCTGGGCCCCCGCCAACATACAGTGGGGCATCAGGCTGTTCCTGCTTAACCCTATTGTACTGGAACGAGGGCTGCTGATACTGACCAGCTCTGATTGTATAATGGCAAAGTACTGAGCTTATTCCTACCCCATAGTGACAGCAGGAACTGCCCCGGCCTATGGCAGCTCTCTGCCCAGACTGGGGGTAGGACTCGGGGGTAAATGTAATGCTGGGAGGCATATTGGGATATACTGGCTGTAGGGCTGGGGTTTGTTTATAGGGGGATCTATTTACTGACTGATATGAGCGGCTCCTACATGAACTTTCCAGCAGGGGAATGACTGGTTATTATAGAGTCATATCAGCTGTTTGTATTGGGATCTATTTACTGACTGATATGAGCGGCTCCTACATGAACTTTCCAGCAGGGGAATGACTGGTTATTATAGAGTCACATCAGCTGTTTGTATTGGGATCTACTTACTGACTGATATGAGCGGCTCCTACATGAACTTTCCAGCAGGGGAATGACTGGTTATTATAGAGTCACATCGGCTGTTTGTATTGGGATCTATTTACTGACTGATATGAGCGGCTCCTACATGAACTTTCCAGCAGGGGAATGACTGGTTATTATAGAGTCACATCGGCTGTTTGTATTGGGATCTATTTACTGACTGATATGAGCGGCTCCTACATGAACTTTCCAGCAGGGGAATGACTGGTTATTATAGAGTCACATCAGCTGTTTGTATTGGGATCTATTTACTGAATGATATGAGCGGCTCCTACATGAACTTTCCAGCAGGGGAATGACTGGTTATTATAGAGTCACATCGGCTGTTTGTATTGGGATCTATTTATGACTGATATGAGCGGCTCCTACATGAACTTTCCAGCAGGGGAATGACTGGTTATTATAGAGTCACATCAGCTGTTTGTATTGGGATCTATTTACTGACTGATATGAGCGGCTCCTACATGAACTTTCCAGCAGGGGAATGACTGGTTATTATAGAGTCACATCGGCTGTTTGTATTGGGATCTATTTACTGACTGATATGAGCGGCTCCTACATGAACTTTCCAGCAGGGGAATGACTGGTTATTATAGAGTCACATCGGCTGTTTGTATTGGGATCTATTTACTGACTGATATGAGCGGCTCCTACATGAACTTTCCAGCAGGGGAATGACTGGTTATTATAGAGTCACATCGGCTGTTTGTATTGGGATCTATTTACTGACTGATATGAGCGGCTCCTACATGAACTTTCAGCAGGGGGAATGACTGGTTATTATAGAGTCACATCAGCTGTTTGTAAATTGGGGATCTATTTACTGACTGATATGAGCGGCTCCTACATGAACTTTCCAGCAGGGGAATGACTGGTTATTATAGAGTCACATCAGCTGTTTTGGTATTGGGATCTATTACTGAATGATTATGAGCGGCCTCCTACATGAACTTTCCAGCAGGGAATGACTGGTTATTATAGAGTCCATCGGCTGTTTGTATTGGGATCTATTTACTTGACTGATATGAGCGGCTCCTACATGAACTTTTCCAGCAGGGAATGACTGGTTTTATAGAGTCACATCGGCTGTTTGTATTGGGATCTATTTACTGACTGATATGAGCGGCTCCTACATGAACTTTCCAGCAGGGGCGAATGACTGGTTATTATAGAGTACATCGGCTGTTTGTATTGGGATCTATTTACTGAATGATATGAGCGGCTCCTACATGAACTTTCCAGCAGGGGAATGACTGGTTTATATAGTAGTCACATCAGCTGTTTGTATTGGGATCTATTTACTGACTGATATGAGCGGCTCCTACATGAACTGATATGAGCGGCTCCTACATGAACTTTCCAGCAGGGAATGACTGGT
Source organism: Xenopus tropicalis (assembly GCF_000004195.4). Classification (NCBI taxonomy): domain Eukaryota; kingdom Metazoa; phylum Chordata; class Amphibia; order Anura; family Pipidae; genus Xenopus; species Xenopus tropicalis. Next base: position 146,013,662 of record NC_030684.2, read on the forward strand.
TATTATAGAGTCACATCAGCTGTTTGTATTGGATCTATTTACTGAATGATATGAACGGCTTCCTACATGAAACTTTCCAGCAGGGGAATGACTGGTTATTATAGAGTCACATCGGCTGTTTGTATTGGGATCTATTTACTGAATGATATGAGCGGCTCCTACATGAACTTTCCAGCAGGGGAATGACTGGTTATTATAGAGTCACATCGGCTGTTTGTATTGGGATCTATTTACTGAATGATATGAGCGGCTCCTACATGAACTTTCCAGCAGGGGAATGACTGGTTATTATTAACCATCCAACTGAACTCTTCAGTAAAATAATTTGTGGGTTTGTTTCATAGTAGCTGTGGTTGAAAAAGTACATCCAGTTCATCCTTATGTCCAAGCATGGGGGGCACATATAAATAACTGCTATGGGGGCTCCATACCTGATTGACATTAACACCAAATTAGCTTTTTAACCGAATCCTCATTATATTTAGTGATTTCCCGGCGACGTCCAATTGGGTTCCCCCCCCTGGAAGGAGCAGCCCATGTTGATAGGGGGGAGATGTTATATACAATGATTCATTCATTCCCAGAGCAGTGAGGGGGCAAGTCATGCGTATCATCCCCGGCCCAGGATTATTCCCAAACTGGTAGAGAAATGGGGGCCGTGGGGGGGCCACAGAATAGTTCTGGCTGCTGTGCCTCCCAGAATGCTTTGCAGACATTCCCTGCATCCATTGGGTGTGTAATAGGAGAGGGATCAGAACCAGCTATGCAGTGAGGGGGGGTAACGGCGCGGGGGGGGGGGGCGAATCTGCACAGGAAGAGGGGGATTAGAAGGAGGGAGAATGTGCAGAGAAAGGGGGGGTCTGACTGCAGAAAAGGAGAGGAAAACAGTACAGAAGGAGGTGGGGGTTTCTGCACAAAATGTGCCGCCCCTGCATTATTCCTGTCCTGTAGGCCCCACCCCTGCATTATTCCTGCCCTGTAGGCCCCGCCCCTGCAGTATTCCTGCCCTGTAGGCCCCGCCCCTGCAGTATTCCTGCCCTGTAGGCCCCACCCTGCATTATTCCTGCCCTGTAGGCCCCGCCCCTGCAGTATTCCTGCCCTGTAGGCTCCGCCCCTGCATTATTCCTGCCCTGTAGGCCCCGCCCCTGCATTATTCCTGCCCTGTAGGCCCCGCCCCTGCATTATTCCTGCCCTGTAGGCCCCGCCCCTGCATTATTCCTGCCCCGTAGGCCCCGCCCCTGCAGTATTCCTGCCCCATAGGCCCCGCCTCTGCATCACGGGTTCCTTTGCCCAGTAAAAATGCGATGTTTTTGCTGAATAATCCCGTAAATCCCAGGGGACACACTGGGGCAGATGAAAGGGAGTTGCTGTATTTGTAGAGCAAACATGACAAGGAAACAGCCGGCCGAGTCTATAATTAGAGGAAAAACAACCAATAACGTCAGCATGGCAGCTCCCTGATAACATGGTGATAACATGATCCCTGCCCCGCCCCTTTCCCAGGTACTTACTGCAGTGAGTCGCTCCCCACAGTGCCCCTTCCCTACCCCCATACCCTACTAACTGCCCCACTGGCCCCTAATAGTGGGAGGTTGGTAGTGCCCTGTGGTGCCCCCCGGGGTATTTATTGCACGTTTGTGCCCCACACACCGCACACAAGGAGATATGGTACCACAATGCACTCTAGGGCTCTGGGTATCATTATCATTGTCTCCATGGCGACGGTTGCCATGTCTGTATTATGGGATAGATAAGAGGCAGCAACACAGCGGCGCCTGTGGGTAATATCCCCACCCTCAGGCACGGTGCCCCCCCCCCGACTGGCACAGACTCCTCCCTCATATACAGATTCCCTAATTACACTCTCACTAATTACTGACTGTGCCCTATGGGAGCCCCGTCTTGTTTATGTGTCTGCACCCCCAGGCCCCACCCACTGCACCCCCAGGCCCCACCCACTGCCCCCAGGCCCCACCCACTGCATCCCCAGGCCCCACCCACTGCACCCCAGGCCCCACCCACTGCCCCCAGGGGCCCACCCACTGCACCCCCAGGCCCCACCCACTGCACCCCCAGGCCCCACCCACTGCACCCCCAGACCCCACCCACTGCACCCCAGGCCCCACCCACTGCCCCCAGGGGCCCACCCACTGCACCCCCAGGCCCCACCCACTGCACCCCCAGACCCCACCCACTGCATCCCCAGGCCCCACCCACTGCACCCCCGGGCCCCACCCACTGCACCCCAGGCCCCAACCACTGCACCCCCAGGCCCCACCCACTGCACCCCCAGGGGCCCACTCGCCTCAGTGCATGGTTACAGCAAGGAAGCATTACTGCCCCCCCCTTATATATTTATATATAGTGACCCCCCCCTTAACTGCCCCTTCCCCAGTGTAACCAATCCCAACTGGGCCAGCCTTTCCCCATAACTGAGCCCATTCCCTTTATCAGCTTAGTCGCTCTTCCCTGTACTTTCTCTATTTCATTACTGCCCCCCCTTATATATTTATATATAGTGACCCCCCCTTAACTGCCCCCCCCCAGTGTAACCAATCCCAACTGGGCCAGCCTTTCCCCATAACTGAGCCCATTCCCTTTATCAGCTTAGTCGCTCTTCCCTGTACTTTCTCTATTTCATTACTGCCCCCCCTTATATATTTATATATAGTGACCCCCCCCTTAACTGCCCCTCCCCCAGTGTAACCAATCCCAACTGGGCCAGCCTTTCCCCATAACTGAGCCCATTCCCTTTATCAGCTTAGTCGCTCTTCCCTGTACTTTCTCTATTTCATTACTGCCCCCCCTTATATATTTATATATAGTGACTCCCCCCCCTTAACTGCCCCCCCCCCCCCAGTGTAACCAATCCCAACTGGGCCAGCCTTTCCCCATAACTGAGCCCATTCCCTTTATCAGCTTAGTCGCTCTTCCCTGTACTTTCTCTATTTCATTACTGCCCCCCCTTATATATTTATATATAGTGACCCCCCCCTTAACTGCCCCCCCCCCCCCCCCCAGTGTAACCAATCCCAACTGGGCCAGCCTTTCCCCATAACTGAGCCCATTCCCTTTATCAGCTTAGTCGCTCTTCCCTGTACTTTCTCTATTTCATTACTGCCCCCCCCCTTATATATTTATATATAGTGCCCCCCCCTTAACTGCCCCCCCCCCAGTGTAACCAATCCCAACTGGGCCAGCCTTTCCCCATAACTGAGCCCATTCCCTTTATCAGCTTAGTCGCTCTTCCCTGTACTTTCTCTATTTCATTACTGCCCCCCCTTATATATTTATATATAGTGACCCCCCCCCCTTAACTGCCCCCCCCCCCCCAGTGTAACCAATCCCAACTGGGCCTGCCTTTCCCCATAACTGAGCCCATTCCCTTTATCAGCTTAGTCGCTCTTCCCTGTACTTTCTCTATTTCATTACTGCCCCCCCCTTATATATTTATATATAGTGACCCCCCCCTTAACTGCCCCCCCCCCCCCCCCAGTGTAACCAATCCCAACTGGGCCAGCCTTTCCCCATAACTGAGCCCATTCCCTTTATCAGCTTAGTCGCTCTTCCCTGTACTTTCTCTATTTCATTACTGCCCCCCCTTATATATTTATGTATAGTGACCCCCCCTTATATATTTATATATAGTGACCCCCCCTTATATATTTATATATAGTGAATGAATTTGCCCCTTTATAGGAATCACTGAGACCCTCATTTAATGCTCATATCTGCCCTGCAGTTATGTTTCTGCCACCTGGGGGCACTACTGCTGTTGCTACAGTTATTTACCCCATGAATGCCCCCCCCCCCCAAATAAAAGCAATTCCTTGCTGCTGAAACCTTATCTGCCCCATCAGACTCCTTTGTTCCTTATCAGGAAAGAGAATTTATTGGAAGAAACGAAACCGAGGGACGAGCAGAGGATGTTTATTCCCCCCCCTGCCCCCCCCATACAAACACTCAGCCCTTCCAACTATTCCCCCCCCTCCTGCCCCGCATTGGCCAACCTATTGACTCTATACGCATCACTGCCCGTTTCCCAATACAGACGAATGACGGAGGCTTATGCCATGAGTTGCCCCACCCGCTCGTTAGTGTTACAGAGCCTAATGACGTAGGTGCCCCGGCCTGGCTCACTAACCCCTTGGGGGGGGGACTCAGGGGTATCCCATGGCACCTTCCCAACCCCTCACTCATCCAACCCCAATAATAGCACTGACCCCCAGGTCTGAGCGTTGGTACCCCCCAATCCTTGGTGGGAATTGCCTACTTACCCCTACAGCGAGGGGCAAAGTGACGGAAGAAGGAAACACGAGAGGGGTAATAACGTTCCACTGGCAACTGCCCAACAGGCTGACAATGGGCCACTTGGCACCTACACCGGCCACCCATGAGATTCCTGGAGAAGAATGGAAGGGATTGGCCGGATTGCATCAGCCAGTTGGGCGTTTAAAGGGGAAGTATCACTATGCGCTAAATACACAGGAATAAAAGCAGTGGAAAATACATTATTTTTCGGCGTGTGTTTGGTACTTGGCTCCATTGGTGCAAATACACCCGTATTGGCCTCATTCACCCCAGAAACCACCAAACAGTGTGGGGGAGGGGCCTCATTGAGTGTAGGGGCAACCCAGCCACCCCGTAATGAGGGGGACATGGGTCCAGGCCCCAGACTAGGGGTACAGGCCTACCCCCGGTTTGTGACTTGGGGAGAGGGAGGGGCATGTAACAAGTCACGGTTTCCCATTGGGGCCAACGGTTGACTTTCCATCGCCCACAATCAATATGGCAGCCATGTTGCAAGCAGTGATCTCGAGACTGACAGCAAAGCATTCTGGGTAAAAGAAATATTCCCTACGTGATGTTTGTCAGCTGATCATATGATCCCTCCGACACTCCCCGTGCCGAGCAAATACAGGTAGCGGAGTTTATTGTCCAATAAAGCGCTTCCTGCCCCATAACCTACCTTTATGGGTGCCCCCCCCCCCGGGGCGAATATCCGCTTCTGTGGAACCGCATCCGTCATTACACACTGGGTAAAAGTTATGTTGGCCCTTCTGCCCCAAGGAACTCTGGGTAAAGCCCCAATGTTAGATAGGGATAAACCAGACCGACTCTATTGTTCCATGTTGGCTCTTCTGCCCCCAAGGAACTCTGGGTAAAGCCCCAATGTTAGATAGGGATAAACCAGACCGACTCTATTGTTCCATGTTGGCTCTTCTGCCCCCAAGGAACTCTGGGTAAAGCCCCAATGTTAGATAGGGATAAACCAGACCGACCCTATTGTCCCATGTTGGCTCTTCTGCCCCCAAGGAACTCTGGGTAAGGCCCCAATGTTAGATAGGGATAAACCAGACCGACTCTATTGTTCCATGTTGGCTCTTCTGCCCCCAAGGAACTCTGGGTAAGGCCCCAATGTTAGATAGGGATAAACCAGACCGACTCTATTGTTCCATGTTGGCTCTTCTGCCCCCAAGGAACTCTGGGTAAGGCCCCAATGTTAGATAGGGATAAACCAGACCGACTCTATTGTCCCATGTTGGCTCTTCTGCCCCCAAGGAACTCTGGGTAAAGCCCCAATGTTAGATAGGGATAAACCAGACCGACTCTATTGTTCCATGTTGGCTCTTCTGCCCCCAAGGAACTCTGGGTAAGGCCCCAATGTTAGATAGGGATAAACCAGACCGACTCTATTGTCCCATGTTGGCTCTTCTGCCCCCAAGGAACTCTGGGTAAGGCCCCAATGTTAGATAGGGATAAACCAGACCGACTCTATTGTCCCATGTTGGCTCTTCTGCCCCCAAGGAACTCTGGGTAAAGCCCCAATGTTAGATAGGGATAAACCAGACCGACTCTATTGTTCCATGTTGGCTCTTCTGCCCCCAAGGAACTCTGGGTAAAGCCCCAATGTTAGATAGGGATAAATCAGACCGACTCTATTGTCCCATGTTGGCTCTTCTGCCCCAAGGAACTCTGGGTAAAGCCCCAATGTTAGATAGGGATAAATCAGACCGACTCTATTGTCCCATGTTGGCTCTTCTGCCCCAAGGAACTCTGGGTAAAGCCCCAATGTTAGATAGGGATAAACCAGACCGACTCTATTGTCCCATGTTGGCTCTTCTGCCCCCAAGGAACTCTGGGTAAAGCCCCAATGTTAGATAGGGATAAATCAGACCGACTCTATTGTCCCATGTTGGCTCTTCTGCCCCAAGGAACTCTGGGTAAGGCCCCAATGTTAGATAGGGATAAACCAGACCGACTCTATTGTCCCATGTTGGCTCTTCTGCCCCCAAGGAACTCTGGGTAAAGCCCCAATGTTAGATAGGGATAAACCAGACCGACTCTATTGTCCCATGTTGGCTCTTCTGCCCCCAAGGAACTCTGGGTAAAGCCCCAATGTTAGATAGGGATAAACCAGACCGACTCTATTGTCCCATGTTGGCTCTTCTGCCCCCAAGGAACTCTGGGTAAAGCCCCAATGTTAGATAGGGATAAACCAGACCGACTCTATTGTTCCATGTTGGCTCTTCTGCCCCCAAGGAACTCTGGGTAAAGCCCCAATGTTAGATAGGGATAAACCAGACCGACTCTATTGTCCCATGTTGGCTCTTCTGCCCCAAGGAACTCTGGGTAAAGCCCCAATGTTAGATAGGGATAAACCAGACCGACTCTATTGTCCCATGTTGGCTCTTCTGCCCCAAGGAACTCTGGGTAAGGCCCCAATGTTAGATAGGGATAAACCAGAGCCCCCCACAGGAAAATGGCAGCGATCCCTGTGTAGAACATGCAGCGGCCTCCATTGTCTCGAGGCTGACAATCGATTGGGGGCGGGGCTATGTATTGTGTGAGTGAAACAGTTGCAGGGTGTGGGGAAACATCTGATAAGGAGGTGTGAGGTGTGAAACAACCAATGACGTGGGGGAGCTATGCTGGGAATGTTTGCTAACGGCCTATAAACATCTAATAAATATTAACCCTGTACATGCTGGATCCCATGATACACGGCCGGGAGCTTTTCATTCACTTCTGTAAATACCTCTGTGTATATTCACTCTGAGAGATTTGGGGTACCCCTGGAACTATAGTGGGGTGACTGTTACCCCAATGTTTCTATATATCTGTAACCTTGTTATGGGCTAAGGGGGCCCAGCCTGAAGGCCAGTTAGGGGGGATTTGGGGTGAGTGCTTATTTGTGCCCTGGGTACCCCTGGAACTATAGCGGGGTGACTGTTACCCCAATGTTTCTATATATCTGTAACCTTGTTATGGGCTAAGGGGGCCCAGCCTGAAGGCCAGTTAGGGGGGATTTGGGGTGAGTGCTTATTTGTGCCCTGGGTACCCCTGGAACTATAGCGGGGTGACTGTTACCCCAATGTTTCTATATATCTGTAACCTTGTTATGGGCTAAGGGGGCCCAGCCTGAAGGCCAGTTAGGGGGGGATTTGGGGTGCTTATTTGTGCCCTGGGTACCCCTGGAACTATAGCGGGGTGACTGTTACCCCAATGTTTCTATATATCTGTAACCTTGTTATGGGCTAAGGGGGCCCAGCCTGAAGGCCAGTTAGGGGGGGATTTGGGGTGAGTGCTTATTTGTGCCCTGGGTACCCCTGGAACTATAGCGGGGTGACTGTTACCCCAATGTTTCTATATATCTGTAACCTTGTTATGGGCTAAGGGGGCCCAGCCTGAAGGCCAGTTAGGGGGGATTTGGGGTGAGTGCTTATTTGTGCCCTGGGTACCCCTGGAACTATAGCGGGGTGACTGTTACCCCAATGTTTCTATATATCTGTAACCTTGTTATGGGCTAAGGGGGCCCAGCCTGAAGGCCAGTTAGGGGGGGATTTGGGGTGCTTATTTGTGCCCTGGGTACCCCTGGAACTATAGCGGGGTGACTGTTACCCCAATGTTTCTATATATCTGTAACCTTGTTATGGGCTAAGGGGGCCCAGCCTGAAGGCCAGTTAGGGGGGGATTTGGGGTGAGTGTTTATTTGTGCCCTGGGTACCCCTGGAACTATAGCGGGGTGACTGTTACCCCAATGTTTCTATATATCTGTAACCTTGTTATGGGCTAAGGGGGCTCAGCCTGAAGGCCAGTTGGGGGGGATTTGGGGTGCTTATTTGTGCCCTGGGTACCCCTGGAACTATAGCGGGGTGACTGTTACCCCAATGTTTCTATATATCTGTAACCTTGTTATGGGCTAAGGGGGCCCAGCCTGAAGGCCAGTTAGGGGGGGATTTGGGGTGCTTATTTGTGCCCTGGGTACCCCTGGAACTATAGCAGGGTGACTGTTACCCCAATGTTTCTATATATCTGTAACCTTGTTATGGGCTAAGGGGGCCCAGCCTGAAGGCCAGTTAGGGGGGGATTTGGGGTGAGTGCTTATTTGTGCCCTGGGTACCCCTGGAACTATAGCGGGGTGACTGTTACCCCAATGTTTCTATATATCTGTAACCTTGTTATGGGCTAAGGGGGCCCAGCCTGAAGGCCAATTAGGGGGGCATTAGTCCAACAGTCGGGGGTGCGGGGTACATAACCCATTTGTGAGAATCTGTATCGGCAGCAAATATATTTACCAGCTGTAGAGTGTCAGCTCCTGTGAGCCGGAGTGGTTCTCTGGTAAATGAAAGCTAATATTTTACTCATTTGCGCCTGATTCGGGCAGGAGAGGGGAGGAATGTTTGGTTGCCATGGAAGGGGTTCGGCTCCATTTGTGTCTCTAGGGAGGGCAGTTTAGGTGAGGGCAGTTTACGGGTGGGGGGGGGGGCTGATAACATCAGTAAAACTCAGGGCCACAAAGGAACACAAAGTGGTTTGAGTTAATACCGGGAAATCCTTTAAGCGTCCCGCACCCATCGCTCAGCCGGAAAGGAACCCTTTAGCCACTTCCCAAGGACAAAACTGGGACAAACTGGGGACAAACTGGGGACAAAACTGGGACAAAACTGGGACAAACTGGGGACAAACTGGGGACAAACTGGGGACAAAACTGGGACAAACTGGGACAAACTGGGGACAAACTGGGGACAAACTGGGGACAAACTGGGACAAACTGGGACAAACTGGGGACAAACTGGAGATGTTTGTTTGTCTCTTTTCAACCTCAGCTCCCATGAAACTCCTGCCCCTAATCCCCCAGCTAAGTGCCCCAGCACATGTACAAATACCCCCCCATAGGGATTAGCGGCTCTCCCAGAGGCACAGGGGCCGCACAGTTTGTACAGAGAGGGATTAGGCACAAAGGCATCAGAATTCCCTTTATATTAACAGTTCGGTGTTAGAGAGACTGTGTATCAGAACTTAAACACTGGGCTGGTACTTACAGTTCTGCTAGATCCCCGTGCACTAAGGCACTGCCCCACCGGACTGGATAAACAATAAGAACCAAAGCAGCCACTGAGGCATATCCCTGCCCCTCTTGCCCCTCATCATGTGACTAGGCAGAAGGGCAGGTCTGTAGCTGGACTCCTCTAAGGCCCCATACAGGGGGGATTTCAGCTGCCGATTTGGGTTATAAAGTCCAACTGGGTAGTTTATGTGCCCGTGTAAGGGGCCCCCCAAGTGGAACAGCATGGCGCCCTATAGCCGTACCATATCCCCGGCCAACCCCCTGCAGTCAGGCCCCCCAAGTGGCACAGCATGGCGCCCTATAGCCGTACCATATCCCCGGCCAACCCCCTGCAGTCGGGCCCCCCAAGTGGCACAGCATGGCGCCCTATAGCCGTACCATATCCCCGGCCAACCCCCTGCAGTCAGGCCCCCCAAGTGGCACAGCGTGGCGCCCTATAGCCGTACCATATCCCCAGCCAACCCCCTGCAGTCAGGCCCCCCAAGTGGCACAGCATGGCGCCCTATAGCCGTACCATATCCCCGGCCAACCCCCTGCAGTCAGGCCCCCCAAGTGGCACAGCATGGCGCCCTATAGCCGTACCATATCCCCGGCCAACCCCCTGCAGTCAGGCCGCCCAAGTGGCACAGCATGGCGCCCTATAGCCGTACCATATCCCCGGCCAACCCCCTGCAGTCAGGCCCCCCAAGTGGCACAGCATGGCGCCCTATAGCCGTACCATATCCCCAGCCAACCCCCTACAGTCAGGCCCCCCAAGTGGCACAGCATGGCGCCCTATAGCCGTACCATATCCCCGGCCAACCCCCTGCAGTCAGGCCGCCCAAGTGGCACAGCATGGCGCCCTATAGCCGTACCATATCCCCAGCCAACCCCCTGCAGTCGGGCCCCCCAAGTGGCACAGCATGGCGCCCTATAGCCGTACCATATCCCCAGCCAACCCCCTGCAGTCAGGCCCCCCAAGTGGCACAGCATGGCGCCCTATAGCCGTACCATATCCCCAGCCAACCCCCTGCAGTCGGGACCCCCAAGTGGCACAGCATGGCGCCCTATAGCCGTACCATATCCCCGGCCAATCAGCAGTCGGACGCACAGAGGGTAAAGGCCGATATTCTCAATAAAACCAGAACAAACACGGACGTCTCTGTCAATATTTGACTTTCATATTCTCTGATCATCACACGTCGGAAACAAGAAATCCCCAGGGCCCGGCTCCCTCTCAGAACCGGCCCGGGTTTCATTAATTCCGGTAATAACTCATCCGAATGTAACGGCTGCCGGAGCCCCGATGCCCAACGGCACCGACCAACCGCACAGACGCAGGAACTGAAACACTGTGACTTCTACATCCCCTTGCCCCTCCCACTATAGCTAAAACTAGGGGTCCCCAGGCCCGGACTGGCAAACTGTGGGGGGGCTGTAAGGTGCCACAGACAGTCACTATTTATTGGGCTGGGGGGGGGGCTGTTTGTGCCTCTGGGTACTGGGAATGCCAGGGGGGCTGTAAGGTGCCACAGTCACTATTTATTGGGCTGGGGGGGCTGTTTGTGCCTCTGGGTACTGGGAATGCCAGGGGGGCTGTAAGGTGCCACAGACAGTCACTATTTATTGGGCTGGGGGGGGCTGTTTGTGCCTCTGGGTACTGGGAATGCCAGGGGGGGCTGTAAGGTGCCACAGACAGTCACTATTTATTGGGCTGGGGGGGCTGTTTGTGCCTCTGGGTACTGGGAATGCCAGGGGGGCTGTAAGGTGCCACAGTCACTATTTATTGGGCTGGGGGGGGGGGGGGCTGTTTGTGCCTCTGGGTACTGGGAATGCCGGGGGGGGGGCTGTAAGGTGCCACAGACAGTCACTATTTATTGGGCTGGGGGGGCTGTTTGTGCCTCTGGGTACTGGGAATGCCAGGGGGGCTGTAAGGTGCCACAGACAGTCACTATTTATTGGGCTGGGGGGGGCTGTTTGTGCCTCTGGGTACTGGGAATGCCAGGGGGGCTGTAAGGTGCCACAGACAGTCACTATTTATTGGGCTGGGGGGGGGCTGTTTGTGCCTCTGGGTACTGGGAATGCCAGGGGGGGCTGTAAGGTGCCACAGACAGTCACTATTTATTGGGCTGGGGGGGGGGCTGTTTGTGCCTCTGGGTACTGGGAATGCCAGGGGGGGCTGTAAGGTGCCACAGACAGTCACTATTTATTGGGCTGGGGGGGGGGGCTGTTTGTGCCTCTGGGTACTGGGAATGCCAGGGGGGGCTGTAAGGTGCCACAGACAGTCACTATTTATTGGGCTGGGGGGGGGGGCTGTTTGTGCCTCTGGGTACTGGGAATGCCAGGGGGGCTGTAAGGTGCCACAGACAGTCACTATTTATTGGGCTGGGGGGGGGGCTGTTTGTGCCTCTGGGTACTGGGAATGCCAGGGGGGCTGTAAGGTGCCACAGACAGTCACTATTTATTGGGCTGGGGGGGGGGCTGTTTGTGCCTCTGGGTACTGGGAATGCCAGGGGGGCTGTAAGGTGCCACAGACAGTCACTATTTATTGGGCTGGGGGGGGGGCTGTTTGTGCCTCTGGGTACTGGAATGCCGGGGGGGCTGTAAGGTGCCACAGACAGTCACTATTTATTGGGCTGGGGGGGCTGTTTGTGCCTCTGGGTACTGGGAATGCCGGGGGGGCTGTAAGGTGCCACAGACAGTCACTATTTATTGGGCTGGGGGGGGGGGGCTGTTTGTGCCTCTGGGTACTGGGAATGCCGGGGGGGCTGTAAGGTGCCACAGACAGTCACTATTTATTGGGCTGGGGGGGGGGCTGTTTGTGCCTCTGGGTACTGGGAATGCCAGGGGGGCTGTAAGGTGCCACAGACAGTCACTATTTATTGGGCTGGGGGGGGCTGTTTGTGCCTCTGGGTACTGGGAATGCCGGGGGGGCTGTAAGATGGAGATGTGGCCCCCTCTCTCCGTGACAGTACGCCGTTATTTGTGCCTTTATCGCTTAATTTCAGCAAAGCCCCACCCTCTCCATTGTGACTGACCCCCAACTTGCTCATTCTTGGTCAGGACTCTGCATGTCTGTCAGGGTTTGGCTCCTCCCAGAAGGGGGGTTATAAGCAGGGGCGGGCCAAGCCGACCGGGCGCCCTAGGCAACCCGGTCGGCCAACTCCACCCACCTCCCCGCCCCCCCGAACGGCGCATGCGCGCCAAAGCACAGGAGGCGGTGCAGGGGGGGTGGAGCGATTAGATCGGTCATTGCCTCCGCCGCTAATGACAAAGTAGCACTAGGGGTAGGCAGGAGAGCCCCTCAATCGTTGCGCCCTAGGCAGCTGCCTCTTCTGCCCACCCCTAGTTCCGGCCCTGGTTATAAGCCCCACCCCCTCACCCCCAGTAATGATTCTGTAGGTTTGTCTCTGCCCCACTTACCCTCAGGGGCGGCATGCCACCCCTAAACTTGTGCCGCCCTAGGCTCGGGCCTTTGTAGCCTCTCCACAAATCCGGGCCTGGCCGTGCACCCCTAAACTCCCCCCCCCGCGTATTTGAAACGTGTCGGGGGAGGAAGCAGCAATAAGGTTGGGTCTGGGCCGCTGGGGCCGCTGGGTATTTTCCCAGTCCGACCCTGCTTCCCTGCTTACACATATACAGTAGGGGGGCACCAAATCCGCTATTTTGGGAATAAGCCGAAGCCCAAATTCTGCATTAAAGATCTGGCTGAACCCTAATTTGCCGGCCCCGACCTGATCCCCACCGGCACTCCCCCGGCCCACAGACTGTTCTCTGCCTTATAAATACAGTTAATATGCCCCTGTAGGGGTTCCTCGGATCTGTAAATAGATTGCTAGCTGCGCGGGTTTTGGTTCAGATACTCGCCAAGGCGCATGTGGGGGAACCGGCAGGGCTCGGCCCCCGGGACCGGTTATGGGAAGAAGGAGACAGTTCCTCTGAGAGAAGGACACAAGCTGTTTATAGAGACAAACAGGCTGGAAGGAGTCAGGATTGAGACCCAGGCACACACACAGCTCCCCCGAGAGTGCGGCTGTCTCTGGCTCCCCCGGGGCCCTGTTGCTTCCACCATGGCTTACTGGTTCCCATTGGCTGGTATGAAGGCTTCTCCAGTAGAATGTGGCCTGTTTGCTCAGTGCCACTCTCACACAGGCGCTAACTGCCACCGACTGCTCTATATAGGTCTCCATTATTGGTTTCCCCTATCCGGCTGGCTCCTCTGGTGCCGCACACTGACCGGCCTGTTTCATACCCAACACTGTTTGTTTTGGCAATTTGTGAAGCTCACCTGTGGGTGCCGCGGTGTTGTTGGCCGAGGGAATAGTACACGAGCCTGTGGAAGCTCACACACACTTTGCATGGGTAAACATGGCCTATATATAGAGCGAGGGTTGCTGGGGGTTGTGCTGCGTTAGTAACCGGCGGCAGGTGAGAGCGGGGGCGCCTGAGCAGTTAGCCTAAAGGTACTGAGTCCAATCCACTTGTATTTCATCTGATTATTAAAGAATTAAAAGGTGTTATTGCAAGTAATGTGTCTGTGTTTGTCCATGAAACAAACTGTCATCCAGAATGTGGCATCCATGCAGGGGCATCTGGGCAAACTGGCACTCTGGGCAAACTGGCACTCTGGCCAAACTGGCACTCTGGGCAAACTGGCACTCTGGGCAAACTGGCACTCTGGGCAAACTGGCACTCTGGCCAAACTGGCACTCTGGCCAAACTGGCACTCTGGGCAAACTGGCACTCTGGCCAAACTGGCACTCTGGGCAGCTAAGATTCTGTGTTGATAAATGTGACACTCGTTCACACATGAAAAAAGTTCCTAATAAGAGCTGTGATTGGCTATCTGGTTGCCCCTATGAGGACCGGCAGCCTACAGGAGGCTCTGTGATTGGCTATTCGGTAGCCCCTATGGGGACCGGCAGCCTACAGGAGGCTCTGTGATTGGCTATTCGGTAGCCCCTATGGGGACCGGCAGCCTACAGGAGGCTCTGTGATTGGCTATTCGGTAGCCCCTATGGGGACTGGCAGCCTATAGGAGGCTCTGGGATTGGCTATCTGGTTGCCCCTATGGGGACTGGCAGCCTATAGGAGGCTCTGTTTGGCTTTACACTGGGTTTATGCCCACTTGCCCCCAAGCCAAATATAAGCACCTGCTTTGAGCCCACTGGGAGCCACATCCAATGGGTTGGGGAGCAACATGTTCCCCCCGAGCCACTGGTTGGGGATCAGAGATCTCGCTCATCCACAGTTACCATTGGCCACTTGGTTGCTTCTCTGCCTAGCGCCTGACTTACCCGATTGCTGAGTTTTGGGGATGATATACAAAGCCTAGGGTAGTTTTGTTAACCCAAACCTGGTACCCTCTGGGTCCTTCCAGAGAATTTATTTGGAAATCATGTGACCACTTAAAAGCCAATGGGCCACATGCTCCGGTAGAGAGCCCAACCCTTTAGCCCACCCGTCTTTACGTGAACAGAAACCGCCACGGATGGCAAATGGGAATTTTCTCGGCAAAAGAACGCCAAGAGGCCGTGCCCGTTCATAAGGGACGGGCACCATGGAGAGGTAGAATGAGCGCTGCTGGTTTTCTCACCATCTCGTCCGTTCTCTTTATGGCTTTATTTCTCGACCAATCACGTCCGTACATAATTTAGCAACATACAGATATACACAATACTTTATATAAATACAGGAATAGGCCTCCCTATGGGACAGAGCAATATTCGGGAGCTGCCATAGTGTGTCTGTGTGAGTGCGTGGGGGCAAATATCGGGTAAGGGCAATAAGGAGCAGTTAACACTGATTATCTCCTTCCTGCCCCGGAATGGCAGTGCCCAACAAATATGGCTTCCTTCTGTCTAACACTGGAGAGAATGGGGGTGGGGGCAGATAAGGACGTGTGGGGCAGTTTGTATTTCCTTTAACTTGTAGTAGTGTTCCCTACGGCCACACCTCATTGGCCTGTGAGTAACTGTTTTGCCCAATGGCATTATAGGTGGAATCTAAAGTGATGCTCTGGCAACTATGCCAGGGATGTGAATGCCAGCGGCTGGGCACAGAGTACAGTGTCGGACTGGCCAATCAGGATACCAGGAAATCTCCCAGTGGGCCCCAGTGTCAGTGGGCCCTCCTGCTCCTCACCATGTGGCCTGTTTCATGGTCTTTCCCTATTTCTGAATGGGAACAAAGAGGAGAAACAGATGGAAGAATAGACGCTAAAGCTGGCCATACACGGGCAGATCTTCACCCGATATCCCCACCTACGGGTGGCAATATCGGGGAGGCATGTAGGCGAATTCGATCGTTTGGCCCTGGGGCCAAAAGATCAAATTCTGCACGCACCAATGGGGCAGTTGGTTCGATGCCGATGCGGTCCCCGATCCGACTGGATTTTCTAACCTGGCCGATCAATATCTGCCCAATTTCAGGCCAGATATCGGTCGGCCAGGCCCCTCGTTTCTGCCCCTACACGGGTAGGTCCCTACATGGAGTCGGTCCAAGGGACCCATATCAGCAGCTACTATCGGCCCATGTATGGGGACCTTTACATGGAAATAAAAGAGACTGGGAGAATACAGAGGTTGGGTGAGGAAAGGAGGGAAATAGTTTGGAGAGTGGCCTGTGGGGTAAGGTTGGTGGGCCCCTGGGGCCCCAGTCCGACGCTGGCAGAGTATACAGAGATGTGTATATAAATGGCTACAGGAGAATAAGACGTATAGTGGCTGTGAGTCAAACAAGGCAAAGCTTAACATGACTGACTTTGGCACATTTGGCTACTGGGCTCCTCTCCCCCCTATCGCTCTGTCCTGCATAGAAAGCCTTATATACAAAGCTTGGGTGCAAGGAACCATCATTCTCCCATTCTAGGAAGCGAATGGGATTCTCCAGCTCCTGCCCCCGGCACATACTGATTGGCCCCAGTGTAAAGGGTGCAATGAAGCGCTCATACCCCTATACCCGCCGTGCCCGGGTCACTAGGGAACACAGAACAGACTCCCCAAATGTGGAGCAAATGCAAAGCAGGGAAACCAAGCGGAACAATGAGTTCTGCAGCGAGTCCATTCAGGGCTGGGGAGGCCGGGCCGGCTATTCATTCCTCGTGACCAGTGAGGCGCAAGGCCTGCAGCCTGCCATTTATTAAACGGCTTGGTGACCCGGGTTTCAGGCCAGCCGGAACCGTTTGCACTTTTCATATCGGTGCTGACGGATTGGGAAAGTCCAAACGTCCTGGGCTTGTGAGTATCTTCTATAGGGAGTCCCGGCCCATGTGGCTCTCTGTTCTACAGATGGACTCATGAACCATGAATAGAAAGGTATTACCGGAACAAGAAAGTTTAGGCATTGACAAGATGGCGGCTTCCACCGGTCCCATAAGCTCGTCCGTGGCAATAAAGTCAGAATTCAAAGTCCTCAGGGTGGGGGGATGTTTGAGCCATACGAAGGTGAAGGTGCAGAAAAGCTTGAAGAGCAGAAGTCCCAACACCCGACCCACTGGGAGAAGGAACGTGGCGGTTGTGCCCACAGAGGGAATAAACGGTATCAAGCGTCGGCTCCGGCACCGAGTCGGTTCCAGGGAAGGTTGAGGAGCAGCTTGGAGCCCCCCCGGGGAGCGCACACCCCCCGCTTCCACCTTACAAGTCATTGGTTTCCAGAGTCGGGTTGGTGTAGGAGAACTTGTTCTTTGTCCCGTTGCCAGCCTGCGGGGAGAGAAACCATGAGTGGGTCATTCGGGCAGGAACGCCCGGAGCCAAAGCGCTCTCTCATTTCTATTGTGTCGCGGCGGCAACAGTTTCCCTTTAATCCGCTCGGCTACTTCCTTGTTTGTGTCGGGGCTTAGCAGCCGCCGTGGCTAATGATATTGTCTAATTAGTCCCGGTGTGGGGGGGGAACACGGATCTGGTCTTCTCTTAAAGGGATACTGTCAGGCCCCCATACCCCCTGTGTTTGCCCTGTTCCCCTACATATACCCTACTCTGTCTGTAGGGCCTTTCCCAACTGACCCCTTAGACTTTCCCTATTGGGGCAATTGGGCAGAGGAAGCCTATGGGCCAAGGTTATGGGGTCGCAGCAGCGAATTTGGGAAAGGATGGGCACGTCCCAATAGCCTTCTTAATTGTCTAAATTGCCCCAAACGTAAAACAGACCTTTCACATGGTTAATCTTTAACTCTACGCACACTGAGTAAATTGCCTGTGTGGGCATAAAGGTGCCCGGGGGTGGGGGGAAGTAGCCATAAAGTAATTGTAGGACAGGTATTTGCATCCGACTACAGGGCAAAGGGGCAAACGTGGATCTGACAATACTGTGTGTGTCCTACTATGACTTTACATCAGGGCACAGAGGCAGCTGGGAGCCAAGCCTGGCATGTGTGTGCCAAGGGATCCTGCAGGGGTAGTACCAGCTGGGAGCCAAGCCTGGCATGTGTGTGCCAACAGGTCCTGCAGGGGCAGTACCAGCTGGGAGCCAAGCCTGGTATGTGTGTGCCAAGGGATCCTGCAGGGGCAGTACCAGCTGGGAGCCAAGCCTGGCATGTGTGTGCCAACAGGTCCTGCAGGGGCAGTACCAGCTGGGAGCCAAGCCTGGTATGTGTGTGCCAAGGGATCCTGCAGGGGCAGTACCAGCTGGGAGCCAAGCCTGGTATGTGTGTGCCAAGGGATCCTGCAGGGGCAGTACCAGCTGGGAGCCAAGCCTGGCATGTGTGTGCCAAGGGATCCTGCAGGGGCAGTACCAGCTGGGAGCCAAGCCTGGCATGTGTGTGCCAAGGGATCCTGCAGGGGTAGTACCAGCTGGGAGCCAAGCCTGGCATGTGTGTGCCAACAGGTCCTGCAGGGGCAGTACCAGCTGGGAGCCAAGCCTGGCATGTGTGTGCCAAGGGATCCTGCAGGGGCAGTACCAGCTGGGAGCCAAGCCTGGCATGTGTGTGCCAAGGGATCCTGCAGGGGTAGTACCAGCTGGGAGCCAAGCCTGGCATGTGTGTGCCAAGGGATCCTGCAGGGGTAGTACCAGCTGGGAGCCAAGCCTGGCATGTGTGTGCCAAGGGATCCTGCAGGGGCAGTACCAGCTGGGAGCCAAGCCTGGCATGTGTGTGCCAAGGGATCTTGCAGGGGCAGTACCAGCTGGGAGCCAAGCCTGGCATGTGTGTGCCAAGGGATCCTGCAGGGGTAGTACCAGCTGGGAGCCAAGCCTGGCATGTGTGTGCCAAGGGATCCTGCAGGGGCAGTACCAGCTGGGAGGTGGGATATACTGGGAAAGGTGCCCGCGGGTGCCACGGAGGAGGCTGTGAGGGCAGAGGGGCAGAATGTTACTGTTACAGGGAGTCGCTCCCATTGTGCCAGTACTGAGAATAATGTCCCGGGAACAGGTCACCCTGAATCCAACACTTCCCAGAAGGCCGAGTTTATTATGCAAACATCCCGATGCAAATGTAACCGCCAGCTACAGGCTCAGTTATCCTGCTGGAACCGGACACGGGAGGCACCCAGCAAGGGCACTGCCCAGGGAGGCAACATGGCAGCTCAGGGCACAGAGGGACAAAGCTGGGATATAACCCCCTGTTTGTATTCATCTATTCTACTGTATAATGTATATAGGTATACATACATATAAGTACATGGCAGGCAAAGTGCAGAGCGAGTAGCAGAGTGAGTAGCAGAGTGAGTAGCAGAGCAAGTAGCAGAGCAGGGAGTGCAGAGCAGGGAGTGCAGAGCAGGGAGTGCAGAGCGAGTAGCAGAGTGAGTAGCAGAGCAAGTAGCAGAGTGAGTAGCAGAGCAAGTAGCAGAGCAGGGAGTGCAGAGCAGGGAGTGCAGAGCAGGGAGTGCAGAGCAAGTAGCAGAGTGAGTAGCAGAGCAAGTAGCAGAGCAGGGAGTGCAGAGCAGGGAGTGCAGAGCAGGGAGTGCAGAGCGAGTAGCAGAGTGAGTAGCAGAGCAAGTAGCAGAGTGAGTAGCAGAGTGAGTAGCAGAGTGAGTAGCAGAGTTAGTAGCAGAGCAAGTAGCAGAGTGAGTAGCAGAGCAAGTAGCAGAGCAGGGAGTGCAGAGCAGGGAGTGCAGAGCAGGGAGTGCAGAGCGAGTAGCAGAGTGAGTAGCAGAGCAAGTAGCAGAGTGAGTAGCAGAGTGAGTAGCAGAGTGAGTAGCAGAGTTAGTAGCAGAGCAAGTAGCAGAGTGAGTAGCAGAGCAAGTAGCAGAGTGAGTAGCAGAGTGAGTAGCAGAGTGAGTAGCAGAGTGAGTAGCAGAGTTAGTAGCAGAGCAGGGAGTGCAGAGTGAGTAGCAGAGCGAGTAGCAGAGTGAGTAGCAGAGCAAGTAGCAGAGTGAGTAGCAGAGTGAGTAGCAGAGTGAGTAGCAGAGTGAGTAGCAGAGTGAGTAGCAGAGTTAGTAGCAGAGTGAGTAGCAGAGTGAGTAGCAGAGTGAGTAGCAGAGTGAGTAGCAGAGCAAGTAGCAGAGTGAGTAGCAGAGTGAGTAGCAGAGTGAGTAGCAGAGTGAGTAGCAGAGTTAGTAGCAGAGCAGGGAGTGCAGAGTGAGTAGCAGAGCGAGTAGCAGAGTGAGTAGCAGAGCAAGTAGCAGAGTGAGTAGCAGAGTGAGTAGCAGAGTGAGTAGCAGAGTGAGTAGCAGAGTTAGTAGCAGAGCAGGGAGTGCAGAGCGAGTAGCAGAGCGAGTAGCAGAGTGAGTAGCAGAGTGAGTAGCAGAGTGAGTAGCAGAGCAGGGAGTGCAGAGCGAGTAGCAGAGCGAGTAGCAGAGCGAGTAGCAGAGTGAGTAGCAGAGTGAGTAGCAGAGTTAGTAGCAGAGCAGGGAGTGCAGAGTGAGTAGCAGAGTGAGTAGCAGAGTGAGTAGCAGAGTGAGTAGCAGAGCAGGGAGTGCAGAGTGAGTAGCAGAGTGAGTAGCAGAGCAGGGAGTGCAGAGTGAGTAGCAGAGTGAGTAGCAGAGCGAGTAGCAGAGTGAGTAGCAGAGTGAGTAGCAGAGCAGGGAGTGCAGAGTGAGTAGCAGAGTGAGTAGCAGAGTGAGTAGCAGAGTGAGTAGCAGAGTGAGTAGCAGAGCAGGGAGTGCAGAGTGAGTAGCAGAGTGAGTAGCAGAGCAGGGAGTGCAGAGTGAGTAGCAGAGTGAGTAGCAGAGCGAGTAGCAGAGTGAGTAGCAGAGTGAGTAGCAGAGCGAGTAGCAGAGCGAGTAGCCGAGCAGGTAGCAGAGCAGGGAGTTGTAGCTGCAGGCAGGGAGTTGCAGGGAGTTGAAGCCGCAGGGAGGGTAGAGGCTTTGCTACTCAGACTGTGCTACTTGGAGTTACTCGCTGTTGCAGGGATTCAGCACACAGACACCCCCAGGGCCAGTGAATGAGTAACTGAGGGAGAGAATAGGGATCAGCCAGAGCCTGGGATCGTTAGAGAGACTTATTATTAGTACAAACAGATTCGTTTGGCTCATTAGCCCGTCCCTTGGCCCAGGGCACAATCAGATCCCGGAGAAGCTCCCCGGCCGTTCCTGCTCCCCCGGCCCTTCCTGCTCCCCCGGCCCTTCCTGCTCCCCCGGCCGTTCCTGCTTCCCCGGCCCTTCCTGCTCCCCCGGCCCTTCCTGCTCCCCCGGCCCTTCCTGCTCCCCCGGCCCTTCCTGCTCCCCCGGCCCTTCCTGCTCCCCGGCCGTTCCTGCTCCCCCGGCCCTTCCTGCTCCCCCGGCCCTTCCTGCTCCCCCGGCCCTTCCTGCTCCCCCGGCCGTTCCTGCTTCCCCGGCCCTTCCTGCTCCCCCGGCCCTTCCTGCTCCCCCGGCCCTTCCTGCTCCCCCGGCCCTTCCTGCTCCCCCGGCCCTTCCTGCTCCCCCGGCCCTTCCTGCTCCCCCGGCCGTTCCTGCTCCCCCGGCCCTTCCTGCTCCCCCGGCCCTTCCTGCCTCCCCCGGCCCTTCCTGCTCCCCCGGCCGTTCCTGCTCCCCCGGCCGTTCCTGCTCCCCCGGCCCTTCCTGCTCCCCCGGCCCTTCCTGCCTCCCCCGGCCGTTCCTGCTCCCCCGGCCGTTCCTGCTCCCCGGCCGTTCCTGCTCCCCCGGCCCTTCCTGCTCCCCCGGCCCTTCCTGCTCCCCCGGCCCTTCCTGCTCCCCCGGCCGTTCCTGCTCCCCCGGCCGTTCCTGCTCCCCCGGCCCTTCCTGCTCCCCGGCCCTTCCTGCTCCCCCGGCCGTTCCTGCTCCCCCGGCCGTTCCTGCTCCCCCGGCCGTTACTGCTCCCCCGGCCGTTCCTGCTCCCCCGGCCCTTCCTGCTCCCCCGGCCTTCCTGCTCCCCGGCCCTTCCTGCTCCCGGCGCTCCCCGGCCCTTCCTGCTCCCCCGGCCGTTACTGCTCCCCCGGCCCGTTCCTGCTCCCCCGGCCGTTACTGCTCCCCCGGCCGTTCCTGCTCCCCCGGCCTGCTTCCTGCTCCCCGCGGCCTTCCTGCGGCCTTCCTGCTCCCCCGGCCTTCCTGCTCCCCCGGCCCTTCCTGCTCCCCCGGCCGTTCCTGCTCCCCGGCCGTTCCTGCTCCCCCGGCCGTTCCTGCTCCCCCGGCCGTTCCTGCTCCCCGGCCGGCCCTTCCTGCTCCCCCGGCCCTTCCTGCTCCCCCGGCCGTTCCTGCTCCCCCGGCCGTTACTGCTCCCCCGGCCGTTCCTGCTCCCCCGGCCGTTCCTGCTCCCCCGTCTGACAATCTCCTTCCCAAATAGTGTCGTTATGTAAAGAATAAATATATTTCCTTTCCTAATTAATACTGGGAACTTCCAGTCTCATTAGTACTGTAGGCACGTTCCTATTCATTAGGCCTAATTGCATTTACCTGTTCCATTCACTCTCAGATGGTATCTGCCCCATTGGATTAACCCTGACTGATATCCCATCAGGGGCAGCCATGCATTTATATGAACATAATTACCCCATACCTCATGCCTGCTTCTGCCCCAGGCGCATAGGGATTCCCCTGTACTAAGCACAATTCAGCAGGAACAGCCCCCTAAGTTTGCCCATAGCCTGTACAGAGAGATACCATAAAACTATGGCACATAGGGATTCCCCTGTACTAAGCACAATTCAGCAGGAACAGCCCCCTAAGTTTGCTCATAGCCTGTACAGAGAGATACCATAAAACTATGGCACATAGGGATTCCCCTGTACTAAGCACAATTCAGCAGGAACAGCCCCCTAAGTTTGCTCATAGCCTGTACAGAGACAGACCATGCAGCAGCCCATTAAGTAGCCAGTAGATGCTCTAAGAGCAGGAAAACCACCTGTCTAATCTCCTCCTAGTACCTCCTTTCTTTGGCTTGACCACTTCCATTGTTCTCCACCCATAATCCCTTAATTGACTCCTTTAGGGTTTGAGGCAGTCACGGCATGTCCTGCCCCCTTTGTATTGAGTCCATGTTCCAACTATGCTGTAGTATAGTGACGAGTATTGTTGGAGCCTTACCTCATTATATGTATTATATTTATTGGGTGCAATGTAGCGGCCGTGTGTTTGGTAAGACGTATAGTCGTTCATGTTGTGGTATGAGCCCCTCGTGGAAAACACGTCCATGAAACCATTGCTGTTACGGCGACATAGGTTGGTTATCTGAGTAGGAAGGAAAACATGTTCGGTGAGATGGAGAATGAAAAACGTGCCCAGGTTCAGGTGAGGAGCAAGATGGAGGAAGCTACAGATGGAGGAGCAGGGAGTGGAAGGAGGAAGATGAAGATATCTCTAGAAGAGCAGGCAGAAGATAAAGTAACCAAGAGCAGAAGAAGGAGGAAGATGAAGATATTTCTAGGAGAGCAGGCAGAAGATAAAGTAACCAAGAGCAGAAGAAGGAGGAAGATGAAGATATTTCTAGGAGAGCAGGCAGAAGATAAAGTAACCAGTACAGAAGAGGAGGAAGATGAAGATATCTCTAGGAGAGCAGGCAGAAGATAAAGTAACCAGTAGCAGAAGAGGAGGAAGATAAAGATATTTCTAGGAGAGCAGGCAGAAGATAAAGTAACCAGTAGCAGAAGAGGAGGAAGATGAAGATATCTCTAGGAGAGCAGGCAGAAGATAAAGTAACCAGTACAGAAGAGGAGGAAGATAAAGATATTTCTAGGAGAGCAGGCAGAAGATAAAGTAACCAGTACAGAAGAGGAGGAAGATAAAGATATTTCTAGGAGAGCAGGCAGAAGATAAAGTAACCAGTACAGAAGAGGAGGAAGATGAAGATATCTCTAGGAGAGCAGGCAGAAGATAAAGTAACCAGTAGCAGAAGAGGAGGAAGATGAAGATATCTCTAGGAGAGCAGGCAGAAGATAAAGTAACCAAGAGCAGAAGAAGGAGGAAGATGAAGATATTTCTAGGAGAGCAGGCAGAAGATAAAGTAACCAGTACAGAAGAGGAGGAAGATGAAGATATTTCTAGGAGAGCAGGCAGAAGATAAAGTAACCAGTAGCAGAAGAGGAGGAAGATGAAGATATCTCTAGGAGAGCAGGCAGAAGATAAAGTAACCAGTACAGAAGAGGAGGAAGATGAAGATATCTCTAGGAGAGCAGGCAGAAGATAAAGTAACCAGTAGCAGAAGAGGAGGAAGATGAAGATATTTCTAGAAGAGCAGGCAGAAGATAAAGTAACCAAGAGCAGAAGAAGGAGGAAGATGAAGATATTTCTAGGAGAGCAGGCAGAAGATAAAGTAACCAGTACAGAAGAGGAGAAAGATGAAGATATCTCTAGGAGAGCAGGCAGAAGATAAAGTAACCAGTACAGAAGAGGAGGAAGATAAAGATATTTCTAGGAGAGCAGGCAGAAGATAAAGTAACCAGTAGCAGAAGAGGAGGAAGATGAAGATATCACTAGGAGAGCAGGCAGAAGATAATGTAACCAGTAGCAGAAGAGGAGGAAGATGAAGATATCTCTAGGAGAGCAGGCAGAAGATAAAGTAACCAGTACAGAAGAGGAGGAAGATAAAGATATTTCTAGGAGAGCAGGCAGAAGATAAAGTAACCAGTAGCAGAAGAGGAGGAAGATGAAGATATTTCTAGGAGAGCAGGCAGAAGATAAAGTAACCAGTAGCAGAAGAGGAGGAAGATGAAGATATCTCTAGGAGAGCAGGCAGAAGATAAAGTAACCAAGAGCAGAAGAAGGAGGAAGATGAAGATATTTCTAGGAGAGCAGGCAGAAGATAAAGTAACCAGTACAGAAGAGGAGGAAGATGAAGATATTTCTAGGAGAGCAGGCAGAAGATAAAGTAACCAGTACAGAAGAGGAGGAAGATGAAGATATTTCTAGGAGAGCAGGCAGAAGATAAAGTAACCAGTAGCAGAAGAGGAGAAGGATGAAGATATTTCTAGAAGAGCAGGCAGAAGATAAAGTAACCAAGAGCAGAAGAAGGAGGAAGATGAAGATATTTCTAGGAGAGCAGGCAGAAGATAAAGTAACCAGTACATAAGAGGAGGAAGATGAATATATCTCTAGAAGAGCAGGCAGAAGATAAAGTAACCAGTAGCAGAAGAAGGAGGGAGATGAAGATATCTCTAGAAGAGCAGGCAGAAGATAAAGTAACCAGTAGCAGAAGAAGGAGGAAGATGAAGATATCTCTAGGAGAGCAGGCAGAAGATAAAGTAACCAGTAGCAGAAGAAGTGGGAAGATGAGAAACAAAGTTGTAGTAACAGAGAAGGAAAGTGGAGAAGTTGGTGGAACTCACCATGACTATTATGAAGATGAAGCCAATCAGCAGCATGACGGACACGAGAACGAGCAGAGCGATCCCCCACCCCGGCACGAGGGGACCTGCGGTCGTACTGACTATAGGGGACGCACTTGCTGAAATGGAAAGAAAATAAGTCTCCTTAGATGTTCTGTGAGATGGAACTAAAGATGGAACGTTGAGCTACAGATCACAGGTCAGAAAGGGTCAAACTTTGCCTTCTGCCCCTAGGGGAGGTCCTAACATTGCACCCCCTGCAACATCACTAGTTTAGTCTCCCATACCGAGCCTCACTAGTTTAGTCTCCCATACCGAGCCTCACTAGTTTAGTCTCCCATACCGAGCCTCACTAGTTTAGTCTCCCATACCGAGCCTCACTAGTTTAGTCTCCCATACCGAGCCTCACTAGTTTAGTCTCCCATACCGAGCCTCACTAGTTTAGTCTCCCATACCGAGCCTCACTAGTTTAGTCTCCCATATGAGCCTCACTAGTTTAGTCTCCCATACGAGCCTCACTAGTTTAGTCTCCCATACCGAGCCTCACTAGTTTAGTCTCCCATACGAGCCTCACTAGTTTAGTCTCCCATACCGAGCCTCACTAGTTTAGTCTCCCATACCAAGCCTCACTAGTTTAGTCTCCCATACCGAGCCTCACTAGTTTAGTCTCCCATACCGAGCCTCACTAGTTTAGTCTCCCATACCGAGCCTCACTAGTTTAGTCTCCCATACCGAGCCTCACTAGTTTAGTCTCTCATACCGAGCCTCACTAGTTTAGTTTCCCATACCAACCCTCACTAGTTTAGTCTCCCATACTGAGCCTCACTAGTTTAGTCTCTCATACCGAGCCTCACTAGTTTAGTTTCCCATACCAACCCTCACTAGTTTAGTCTCCCATACTGAGCCTCACTAGTTTAGTCTCTCATACCGAGCCTCACTAGTTTATTCTCCCATACCGAGCCTCACTAGTTTAGTCTCTCATACCGAGCCTCACTGGTTTAGTCTCCCATACCGAGCCTCACTAGTTTAGTCTCCCTTACCGAGCCTCACTGGTTTAGTCTCCCATACCGAGCCTCACTAGTTTAGTCTCCCATACCGAGCCTCACTAGTTTAGTCTCCCATACCGAGTCTCACTAGTTTAGTCTCCCATGCCGAGCCTCACTAGTTTAGTCTCCCATACCGAGCCTCACTAGTTTAGTCTTCCATACCGAGCCTCACTAGTTTAGTCTCCCATACTGAGCCTCACTAGTTTAGTCTCCCATCCCGAGCCTCACTGGTTTAGTCTCCCATACCAAGCCTCACTGGTTTAGTCTCCCATACCAACCCTCACTAGTTTAGTCTCCCATACCAAGCCTCACTGGTTTAGTCTCCCATACCAACCCTCACTAGTTTAGTCTCCCATACCGAGCCTCACTGGTTTAGTCTCCCATACCAACCCTCACTAGTTTAGTCTCCCATACCAACCCTCACTAGTTTAGTCTCCCATACCAAGCCTCATGGGTTTAGTCTCCCATACCGAGCCTCACTAGTTTATTCTCCCATACCGAGCCTCACTAGTTTAGTCTCCCATACCCATAGACCAGCTGGGACAGCAAAGAGGACCAAGCTGCCTGGCCAGGAGTCTAGCAATGAAGATACGGGTCCCACTTACTTTGCACTGCTGATACTGGGACCCCTTGAATCTGGTTGTTGCTTTGAGCTAATTTTGCATCTATTGAACTCTGGACATTATTGGGAGTTTCTGGGCCGCTGAAGGACACCCTGGTGTTGGCGATGACCGAGCCGGGTCTGTAAAGAGGAAAGAGAAGCCATAAAGAACTGCACCATCGCTGTTTGAAGGAACTTCCTGAGGCCCCATCCCTCATATCCATGAACTGCCTGATAGTAACGGCCAATATATGGCAGACAAAGATACTCACTGGAACGTAAGGACTTTAGCCCCTTGGTAGATATTTCTCGTTGGACAACTGGAGCAGTTGAACGTTTCATCGTACTGCGGAGGGAGAAGAAATGACAATGTGACCCCCGCCATTACTGGCCCTGAACCAAATACAAATAATGGCTACGGTTCTACTCACAAAGCTCAAAACTTTCTTCTCCAGAGACTTGAAATCCTCAGAGTTGGAATCTGCATACGTGCTGCTGTAATCTAGGAGGAACCTCATGTTCACGTAGATG
Source organism: Xenopus tropicalis (assembly GCF_000004195.4). Taxonomy (NCBI): domain Eukaryota; kingdom Metazoa; phylum Chordata; class Amphibia; order Anura; family Pipidae; genus Xenopus; species Xenopus tropicalis. The sequence continues at coordinate 146,040,802 of NC_030684.2, forward strand.
TTAACGGTTGGGGCAGTTGTGTTCTGTACTGGCGCTGTGCTGGTTGCACTACTCTTGATTGTAGAGCTGGTATCAGTGTTGGGAGATGTACTACTGATTGTAGGGTGGGAAGTAGCTGTATCAGAGCTTGTAGTACTATTGGTAGTATGGGCAGTATCGGGAGATACAGTACTATTAGTAGTATGGATGGTAGCAGTATCAGGAGATGCAGTACTATTGGTAGTATGGGTGGTAGCAGTATCAGGAGTTGCAGTACTATTGGTAGTATGGATGGTAGCAGTATCAGGAGATGCAGTACTATTAGTAGTATGGATGGTAGCAGTATCAGGAGTTGCAGTACTATTGGTAGTATGGGTGGTAGCGGTATCAGGAGTTGCAGTACTATTGGTAGTATGGGTGGTAGCAGTATCAGGAGTTGCAGTACTATTGGTAGTATGAGTGGTAGCAGTATCAGGAGTTGCAGTACTATTGGTAGTATGGGTGGTAGCAGTATCAGGAGTTGCAGTACTATTGGTAGTATGGGTGGTAGCAGTATCAGGAGTTGCAGTACTGTTGGTAGTATGGGTTGTAGCAGTATCAGGAGTTGCAGTACTGTTGGTAGTATGGGTGGTAGCAGTATCAGGAGTTGCAGTACTATTGGTAGTATTGGTAGTAGCAGTATCAGGAGTTGCAGTACTATTGGTAGTATGGGTGGTAGCAGTATCAGGAGTTGCAGTACTATTGGTAGTATTGGTAGTAGCAGTATCAGGAGTTGCAGTACTATTGGTAGTATGGGTGGTAGCAGTATCAGGAGTTGCAGTACTATTGGTAGTATGGATGGTAGCAGTATCAGGAGTTGCAGTACTATTGGTAGTATGGATGGTAGCAGTATCAGGAGTTGCAGTACTATTGGTAGTATGGGTGGTAGCAGTATCAGGCATTGCAGTACTATTGGTAGTATGGGTGGTAGCAGTATCAGGAGTTGCAGTACTATTGGTAGTATGAGTAGTAGCAGTATCAGGAGTTGCAGTACTATTGGTAGTATGGGTGGTAGCAGTATCAGGAGTTGCAGTACTGTTGGTAGTATGGGTGGTAGCAGTATCAGGAGTTGCAGTACTATTGGTAGTATGGGTGGTAGCAGTATCAGGAGTTGCAGTACTATTGGTAGTATGGGTGGTAGCAGTATCAGGAGTTGCAGTACTATTGGTAGTATGGGTAGTAGCAGTATCAGGAGTTGCAGTACTATTGGTAGTTTGGGTGGTAGCAGTATCAGGAGTTGCAGTACTATTGGTAGTATGAGTGGTAGCAGTATCAGGAGTTGCAGTACTATTGGTAGTATGAGTAGTATCTGGATATGCAGTACTGTTAGTAGTAAGGGAGGTAACAGTAGCAGAAATTGTAGTGCTGTTGGCAGTATGGGTAGTAGTAGTATCAGATGTAGCTGCAGTAGGATCGTTGGTAGCACCTGAAATACAAAGAATATGAAGTGAGAGAGGCTTGTGCAAGAAACCAACCAATCAAGAAACAAGAAAGTGCCCAATGTCCACAACGTGAGGGTCAGGCACAAGTATAGCCCCAGCCCCTTGTACTTGCCCCACCTAACTGGCACAACGGGTAGTAGAACCACACGACGAGCCTGGCACTGGGTGCCTGTTAGTGCCCTGCCACTCCTGCCCTGCCTGTCTGTTATGGGATTCAGTTCCACTAAGCGGTTAACTCTTTTGTGTAGTAACCGCCGGTGCCCAAGTTACTGAGGCTTTACTAAGGGGGTGTAAGAACAGACACCCGTTCCTCCAACACTACTATCAGGTCCCACCAGAGAGAGTGGCACATGTTCTGCTGGGAATGGGAGGAGCAGAACTATAACAAAATATAACAAAATAACTATAATTTGGCGCCCAACGTGGGGCCGAGTGCTGAGCAGTAACGTGGAGTTACCGGGGCGGTAGTGCCAGTGGTGCCATTGCTGTGGCCAATGTTATATACTAAGAATGTTGTAGTGGGGGCACAGTGTCGGTGCCCATCTCTGGTGGTTATGGGGCTGAAATGATCAAAGCCCTTATAGGGGGCAAAGTGTGAGTGCTGGATGGGACCCCACACAGATGACCAGACGTACACCCCAAAATCTGCTTTTCTCTTTAAATACGGGGATAAGTGACAGATGTGATAGTAATGGCATTTCAGTGCCCGGTGGTAGGTGGGGCATATTTATATGTTGCTCATGGTGGGGGTAACTGCTTCCTCTAGGCTGGAAGGGTAACTGTACTCAGGGGTGTAACCTGGACCCACTGCTCCCCCCTCAAAAATATTTCTCTACCCCACCTTGTGACCCCCGATCATGGGCAAAGTGCTATTGGTATTTGTGTGCAACAACTAGAACACAAAGAGCTGTGGGGCTCTGGGTTGGCTGGTACCTCAGTGGGTCCGTTTCCTGGCCCAATGTGCTGTGCCGGTACATTGCCATAAAGGGACACACGGGGCAGCGCTCCAACCCATTCCTGTGCGCGGTACAACAGCCGGGCAGCAAGATAAATACACTCCCACAGAGCTGACAATCTATCTCCGTCTCCTGCTGTAAAGGCAGCGACTGGGAGTCTGTGTTGTTTTGTGCGGTTCTGCTCAGTCCGCTGGGACCCATGTAATTGCCCTTCCCCTAGGGGGAACTTCCCCAGCCGCCCTGCCAGCAGCGCTCTTCTGATCCACAGGCTGAATGGCAGGGGCAGAATGGGCCTCTCTGGTACTGAGGCTGAATGGCAGGGGCAGAATGGGCCTCTCTGGTACTGAGGCTGAATGGCACCGGCACAATGGGCCTCTCTGGTACTGAGGCTGAATGGCACCGGCAGAATGGGCCTCTCTGGTACTGAGGCTGAATGGCACCGGCAGAATGGGCCTCTCTGGTACTGAGGCTGAATGGCACCGGCAGAATGGGCCTCTCTGGTACTGAGGCTGAATGGCACCGGCAGAATGGGCCTCTCTGGTACTGAGGCTGAATGGCACCGGCAGAATGGGCCTCTCAGGCTGAATGGCAGGGGCAGAATGGGCCTGTCTGTACTGAGGCTTGAATGGCACCGGCAGAATGGGCCTCTCTGGTACTGAGGCTGAATGGCAGGGGCAGAATGGGCCTCTCTGGTACTGAGGCTGAATGGCACCGGCACAATGGGCCTCTCTGGTACTGAGGCTGAATGGCAGGGGCAGAATGGGCCTCTCTGGTACTGAGGCTGAATGGCACCGGCAGAATGGGCCTCTCTGGTACTGAGGCTGAATGGCACCGGCAGAATGGGCCTCTCTGGTACTGAGGCTGAATGGCACCGGCAGAATGGGCCTCTCTGGTACTGAGGCTGAATGGCACCGGCAGAATGGGCCTCTCAGGCTGAATGGCAGGGGCAGAATGGGCCTGTCTGGTACTGAGGCTGAATGGCACCGGCAGAATGGGCCTCTCTGGTACTGAGGCTGAATGGCAGGGGCAGAATGGGCCTCTCTGGTACTGAGGCTGAATGGCACCGGCACAATGGGCCTCTCTGGTACTGAGGCTGAATGGCAGGGGCAGAATGGGCCTCTCTGGTACTGAGGCTGAATGGCACCGGCAGAATGGGCCTCTCTGGTACTGAGGCTGAATGGCACCGGCAGAATGGGCCTCTCTGGTACTGAGGCTGAATGGCAGGGGCAGAATGGGCCTCTCTGGTACTGAGGCTGAATGGCAGGGGCAGAATGGGCCTCTCTGGTACTGAGGCTGAATGGCACCGGCAGAATGGGCCTCTCTGGTACTGAGGCTGAATGGCACCGGCAGAATGGGCCTCTCAGGCTGAATGGCAGGGGCAGAATGGGCCTGTCTGGTACTGAGGCTGAATGGCAGGGGCAGAATGGGCCTGTCTGGTACTGAGGCTGAATGGCACGGGCAGAATGGGCCTCTCTGGTACTGAGGCTGAATGGCAGGGGCAGAATGGGCCTCTCTGGTACTGAGGCTGAATGGCAGGGGCAGAATGGGCCTCTCTGGTACTGAGGCTGAATGGCAGGGGCAGAATGGGCCTGTCTGGTACTGAGGCTGAATGGCACGGGCAGAATGGGCCTGTCTGGTACTGAGGCTGAATGGCACGGGCAGAATGGGCCTGTCTGGTACTGAGGCTGAATGGCAGGGGCAGAATGGGCCTCTCTGGTACTGAGGCTGAATGGCAGGGGCAGAATGGGCCTCTCAGGCTGAATGGCACCGGCAGAATGGGCCTCTCTGGTACTGAGGCTGAATGGCAGGGGCAGAATGGGCCTCTCTGGTACTGAGGCTGAATGGCAGGGGCAGAATGGGCCTCTCAGGCTGAATGGCACCGGCAGAATGGGCCTCTCTGGTACTGAGGCTGAATGGCAGGGGCAGAATGGGCCTCTCTGGTACTGAGGCTGAATGGCAGGGGCAGAATGGGGCCTCTCTGGTACTGAGGCTGAATGGCAGGGGCAGAATGGGCCTCTCTGGTACTGAGGCTGAATGGCACCGGCACAATGGGCCTCTCTGGTACTGAGGCTGAATGGCACCGGCAGAATGGGCCTCTCTGGTACTGAGGCTGAATGGCACCGGCAGAATGGGCCTCTCTGGTACTGAGGCTGAATGGCACCGGCAGAATGGGCCTCTCTGGTACTGAGGCTGAATGGCACGGCAGAATGGGCCTCTCTGGTACTGAGGCTGAATGGCACCGGCAGAATGGGCCTCTCAGGCTGAATGGCAGGGGCAGAATGGGCCTGTCTGGTACTGAGGCTGAATGGCACCGGCAGAATGGGCCTCTCTGGTACTGAGGCTGAATGGCAGGGGCAGAATGGGCCTCTCTGGTACTGAGGCTGAATGGCACCGGCACAATGGGCCTCTCTGGTACTGAGGCTGAATGGCAGGGGCAGAATGGGCCTCTCTGGTACTGAGGCTGAATGGCACCGGCAGAATGGGCCTCTCTGGTACTGAGGCTGAATGGCACCGGCAGAATGGGCCTCTCTGGTACTGAGGCTGAATGGCACCGGCAGAATGGGCCTCTCTGGTACTGAGGCTGAATGGCACCGGCAGAATGGGCCTCTCAGGCTGAATGGCAGGGGCAGAATGGGCCTGTCTGGTACTGAGGCTGAATGGCACCGGCAGAATGGGCCTCTCTGGTACTGAGGCTGAATGGCAGGGGCAGAATGGGCCTCTCTGGTACTGAGGCTGAATGGCACCGGCACAATGGGCCTCTCTGGTACTGAGGCTGAATGGCAGGGGCAGAATGGGCCTCTCTGGTACTGAGGCTGAATGGCACCGGCAGAATGGGCCTCTCTGGTACTGAGGCTGAATGGCACCGGCAGAATGGGCCTCTCTGGTACTGAGGCTGAATGGCAGGGGCAGAATGGGCCTCTCTGGTACTGAGGCTGAATGGCAGGGGCAGAATGGGCCTCTCTGGTACTGAGGCTGAATGGCACCGGCAGAATGGGCCTCTCTGGTACTGAGGCTGAATGGCACCGGCAGAATGGCCTCTCAGCTGAATGGCAGGGGCAGAATGGGCCTGTCTGGTACTGAGGCTGAATGGCAGGGGCAGAAATGGGCCTGTCTGGTACTGGAGGCTGAATGGCACGGGCAGAATGGGCCTCTCTGGTACTGAGGCTGAATGGCAGGGGCAGAATGGGCCTCTCTGGTACTGAGGCTGAATGGCAGGGGCAGAATGGGCCTCTCTGGTACTGAGGCTGAATGGCAGGGGCAGAATGGGCCTGTCTGGGTACTGGAGGCTGAATTGCTACGGGCAGAATGGGCCTGTCCTGGTACTAGGAGGCTGAATGGCACGGGCAGAATGGGCCTGTCTGGTACTGAGGCTGAATGGCAGGGGCAAGACTGGGCCTCATCTGGTACTAGGCCTGAATGGCAGGGGCAGATGGGCCTCTCAGGCTGAAATGGCACCGGCAGACATGGGCCCTCTCTGGCTACCTGAGGCTGAATGGCAGGGGCAGAATGGGCCTCTCTGGTACTGAGGCTGAATGGCAGGGGCAGAATGGGCCTCTCAGGCTGAATGGCACCGGCAGAATGGGCCTCTCTGGTACTGAGGCTGAATGGCAGGGGCAGAATGGGCCTCTCTGGTACTGAGGCTGAATGGCAGGGGCAGAATGGGCCTCTCTGGTACTGAGGCTGAATGGCAGGGGCAGAATGGGCCTCTCAGGCTGAATGGCAGGGGCAGAATGGGCCTCTCAGGCTGAATGGCAGGGGCAGAATGGGCCTCTCAGGCTGAATGGCAGGGGCAGAATGGGCCTCTCAGGCTGAATGGCAGGGGCAGAATGGGCCTTTCAGGCTGAATGGCAGGGGCAGAATGGGCCTGTGCGGCACTAGGGATAAGGTTCTGCTTGGCCCAGTAACCCCCGCACACATACGATAAGGCAGAGGGAGTGTTAGGGCTGAAGGTGTTTGGGCAGAGTAAATAAATACACATGGGAAACTCAATGCTGGAAGAAGGTGGGGGGGGGGGCAGGTGGGAGGGAAAGGAGAAGAGCGCTGGGGCAGAAAGGAGGGGGGGGAGGTGGGGCGGGAGGGGGGGCAGGTGGGGGAGGGAAGGAGAGAGCGCTGGGGCAGAAAGGAGGGGGGGCAGGTGGGGCGGGAGGGGGGGCCAGGTGGGGAGGGAAGGAGAGAGTGCTGAGGCAGAAAGGAGGGGGGGGGGGGCCAGGTGGGGAGGGAAGGAGAGAGCGCCGGGCAGAAGGAGGGGGGGGCAGGTGGGGCGGGAGGGGGGGGGCAGGTGGGGAGGGAAGGAGAGAGGCGCTGAGGCAGAAAGGAGGGGGGGGGCAGGTGGGGAGGGAAGGAGAGAGCGCTGAGGCAGAAAGGAGGGGGGGGGCATGGTGGGGTGGGAGGAGAGAGCGCCGGGGCAGAAAAGGTAGGGGGGGGGGCGGGGCAGTGGGACGGGAGGGTTTTTTTGGGGGAGGGGGGGCAGAGAGAGATTAATATGAGGCACTTGGCCTTTGCAGGGAGTCGGTGCCATAAAACAGTGGAAATGAGTCTGATAGTGACGCAACGTGTATGGCTGGGGGGCCCCGTGACCCAATGCCGTGACCAGTTTGGGGTGCCGGGAATCACCCCTGGCAGTGCCTATGGGCAAGTGTCCCTGTGTGGCTGTGCCCATAGAGTGACATGGGAATGTGTCATAGGCTGTGCCCATAGAGCCACATGGGACCCCTTACTGGCCATAGGCTGTGCCCATAGAGCCACATGGGACCCTTTACTGGCCATAGGCTGTGCCCATAGAGCCGCATGGGACCCTTTAACTGGCCATAGGCTTGGTGCCCATAGAGCCACATGGGACCCTTTACTGGCGCATAGGCCTGTGCGCATAGAGCCGCCTGGACGCCCTTACTGGCCATAGGCTGTGCCCATAGAGCCGCATGGGACCCCTTACTGGCCATAGGCTGTGCCCATAGAGCCACATGGGACCCTTTACTGGCCATAGGCTGTGCCCATAGAGCCGCATGGGACCCCTTACTGGCCATAGGCTGTGCCCATAGAGCCACATGGGAGCCACTTACTGGCCCATCGGCTGTGCCCATAGAGCGCATGGGACCCCTTACTGGCTCATAGGGCCTGTGCCGCATAGAGCGCATGGGACCTTACTGGGCATAGGCTTGTGCCCATATGAGCCGCTGGGGACCCTTTTAACTGCCGCATGAGGCTGTGCCATAGAGCCGCATGGGACCCTTACCTGGCCATAGGCTTGTGTTGTGTGAGGTGCCCATAGAGCCACAATGGGACCCTTTACTGGCCATAGGGCTGTGCCCATAGAGCCGCATGGGACCCCTTACTGGCCATAGGCTGTGCCCATAGAGCCACATGGGACCCTTTACTGGCCATAGGCTGTGCCCATAGAGCCGCATGGGACCCCTTACTGGCCATAGGCTGTGCCCATAGAGCCGCATGGGACCCTTTACTGGCCATAGGCTGTGCCCATAGAGCCGCATGGGACCCCTTACTGCCCATAGGCTGTGCCCATAGAGCCACATGGGACCCTTTACTGCCCATAGGCTGTGCCCCAGTCATACGGGGTAGATATAGTGAGCAGATTAGTTGACCCCCCAGCTCCCCTGTATCCCCCCCAGCTCCCCTGTATCCCCGCCCAGCTCCCCTGTATCCCCCCAAAGCTCCCGCTGTATTCCCCCCACCAGCTCCCCTGTATCCCCCCAGCTCCCCTGTACACCCCTCAAGCTCCCCTGTTACTCCCCCCCAGCTCCCCTGTATTCCCAGGCCCCGCTCCCCTGTATCCCCCCCAGCTCCGCTGTACAACCCCTCCAGCTCCCCTGTATCCGCCCCAGCTCCCCTGTTCCCCCACCGCCCAGCTGCCCCTGTATCCCCCCCAGCTCCCCTGTATCCCCCCCAGCTCCCCTGTATCCCGCCCGCCCCAGCTCTGCCTGTATCCCCACCCAGCTCCCCTGTACACCCCTTCACCCCCAAGCCCTTCCCCTGTATCCCCCCCCAGCTCCCCTGTATCCACCCCTAGCTCCCGCTGTACACCCCCTCCAGCTCCCCTGTATCCCCCCCAGCTCCCCTGTATCCCCCAGCTCCCCTGTACACCCCTCCAGCTCCCCTGTATCCCCCCCAGCTCCCCTGTATCCCCCCAGCTCCCTGTATCCCCCCCCCTAAGCTCCCCTGTACACCCCTCCAGCTCCCCTGTATCCCCCCCAGCTCCCCTGATACCCCCCAGCTCCCCTGTATCCCCCCAGCTCCCCTGTATCCCTGCCCCAGCTCCCCTGTATCCCCCAGCTCCCCTGTATGCCCCCCCAGCTCCCCTGTATCCCCCGCCAAGCTCCCCTGTATCCCCCCAGCTCCCCTGTATCCCCCCCCAGCTCCCCTGTATCCCCCCCCAGCTCCCCTGTATCCCCCCAGCTCCCCTGTACACCCCTCCAGCTCCCCTGTCCCCCAGCTCCCCTGTATCCCCCCAGCTCCCCTGTACACCCCTCCAGCTCCCCTGTATCCCCCCAGCTCCCCTGTATCCCCCCCCAGCTCCCCTGTACACCCCTCCAGCTCCCTCTGTATCCCCCCAGCTCCCCTGTATCCCCCCAGCTCAGCCCTGTACACCCCTCCAAGCTCCCCTGTAACCCCCCAGCTCCCCTGTATCCCCCCCTAGTGGCTCCCCTGTACACCCTCCAGCTCCCCTGTATTCCCCCCCCAGCTCCCCTGTACACCCCTCCAGCTCCCCTGTATCCCCCCAGCTCCCCTGTATCCCCCCTAGCTCCCCTGTACACCCCTCCAGCTCCCACTGTATTCCCCCCCAGCTCCCCTGTATCACCCCCCCTAGCTCCCCTGTACACCCCTCCAGCTGCCCCCTGTATTCCCCCCCCCCAGCTCCCCTGTATCCCCCCCAGCTCCCCTGTACACCCCTCCAGCTCCCCTGTATCCCCCCAGCTCCCCTGTAATCCCCCCTAGCTCCCCTGTACACCCCTCCAGCTCCCCTGTATTCCCCCCCCAGCTCCCCTGTACACCCCTCCAGCTCCCCTGTATCCCCCCCAGCTCCCCTGTATCCCCCCCTAGCTCCCCTGTACACCCCTCCAGCTCCCCTGTATTCCCCCCAGCTCCCCTGTATCCCCCCCTAGCTCCCCTGTACAACACACCGCCCCCCCAGCTCCCCTGTATCCCCCCCAGCTCCTGGTATCCCCCCCTAGCTCCCCTGTACACCCCTCCAGCTCCCCTGTATTCCCCCCCAGCTCCCCTGTACACCCCTCCAGCTCCCTGTATCCCCCCCAGCTCCCCTGTATCCCCCCCTAGCTCCCCTGTACACCCCTCCAGCTCCCCTGTATTCCCCCCCAGCTCCCCTGTATCCCCCCTAGCTCCCCTGTACCCCCCAGCTCCCCTGTATCCCCCCCAGCTCCCCTGTATCCCCCCTAGCTCCCCTGTACACCCCTCCAGCTCCCCTGTATTCCCCCCCCAGCTCCCCTGTACACCCCTCCAGCTCCCCTGTATCCCCCCAGCTCCCTGTATCCCCCCTAGCTCCCCTGTACACCCCTCCAGCTCCCCTGTATTCCCCCCAGCTCCCCTGTATCCCCCCCCTAGCTCCCCTGTACACCCCTCCAGCTCCCCTGTATTCCCCCCCCCAGCTCCCCTGTATCCCCCCCTAGCTCCCCTGTACACCCCTCCAGCTCCCCTGTATCCCCCCCAGCTCCCCTGTATCCCCCCCAGCTCCCTGTATCCCCCCCAGCTCCCCTGTATCCCCCCCAGCTCCCCTGTATCCCCCCCCCCCCCCCAGCCCTTCCTAGGGTTACAGACAAGCAGCTCAGACCTGAGGGAGTAGAGGAGACAATGGAGGGGCCACACAGGAGGAGGTGGGGGGGGGTGTGAGTATAAATGCCCCATTGTTACTTTATTACCTGCCCCATACACAGTACATCCCGTGACCCCCCAGTATCACCGAGGGGCCCATGCCAGAAGGAAGAGTATTTGGGGGCCACATATTATTATTAACATTTATTTATAAAACGCCAACATATTCGCACACAATATCCTTATGACTGGCAGTGCCACCCCCACTGGCCCCCAGCTCTATAGTATGGCATCACCATATAGCACCAACATATTCGCACACAATATCCTTATAACTGGCAGTGCCACCCCCACTGGCCCCCGCTCTATAGTATGGCTCACCATATAGCGCCAACATATTCGCACACAATATCCTTATAACTGGCAGTGCCACCCGCACTGGCCCCCTAGCTCTATAGTATGGCATCACCATATAGCACCAACATATTCGCACACAATATCCTTATGACTGGCAGTGCCACCCCCACTGGCCCCCAGCTCTATAGTATGGCATCACCATATAGCGCCAACATATTCGCACACAATATCCTTATAACTGGCAGTGCCACCCCCACTGGCCCCCAGCTCTATAGTATGGCATCACCATATAGCGCCAACATATTCGCACACAATATCCTTATAACTGGCAGTGCCACCCCACTGGCCCCCAGCTCTATAGTATGGCATCACCATATAGCGCCAACATATTCGCACACAATATCCTTATAACTGGCAGTGCCACCCCCACTGGCCCCCAGCTCTATAGTATGGCATCACCATATAGCGCCAACATATTCGCACACAATATCCTTATAACTGGCAGTGCCACCCCCACTGGCCCCCAGCTCTATAGTAAGGCATCACCATATAGCGCCAACATATTCGCACACAATATCCTTATAACTGGCAGTGCCACCCCCACTGGCCCCCAGCTCTATAGTATGGCATCACCATATAGCGCCAACGCGTGACGCAGCGACGCACAATAACAAGCGGGGGGCTCACAATAAACAAACAATGTATCTAAGCAACAGGTAACTTGTAGGTTATGGGCACAGTTGCCCCCAGAACTGCCCCTGGCATTCAACCCAAGCACCAGTGCGTGCCCGCTCCGTCCCATCTGGCATCTGGCAACCTCTCAATATTACTGGCTCCCTATGTACCCCTAGGGTGGGGCCCGGAGCTTTGGCACAAAGGCTGTCCGCAGTATTAAAGTACGAGTGGCACACAAGGGCATGATGGACTGAGGGAACAGGACAGTTGTGTGTACCTGGGTCAGAACCCATATGGCACCGTGCCCTGCTGTACCCGCACCCTAGGGCTCCCAGTAACAGAGGTTCCACTTACCCAAGGCGAAGGCTGCGCAGAGTACGAGGCACAGGGCTGGGACTGAGGGAGACATTGTGTTACTGGGTCAGAATCTCTGTAGGTCCTGGTATCGGTTCTGCCCCTCAGGTGAGTCCGAGTTCCTCTCTCCCTGCCCCCCGGGTGGCAGTTCTACTCTGAGATCTGGGCGGTGTCTCTGCTCCGTTATCCACCTGTAACTCAGTCCCACTGTTCTACTGGGAGCCGGGTCCTGCCCAGAGCTTTATACCTGATACCTGCCCGACCCGCCCAGCCTTCCTCCTCCTCCTCCTCCTCCTCCTCCCTGTGTGGAACACTCGGCCCCCTAGCTGCCTGCCAGCTCACTGTTCTATTCTTAGCCTTCCTATTGCTGGCACCTACCTGCCCTCCTCCCTCACCCCCTGGCACCTACCTGCCCTCCTCCCACACCCCCTGGCACCTACCTGCCCTCCTCCCTCACCCCCTGGCACCTACCTGCCCTCCTCCCTCACCCCCTGGCACCTACCTGCCCTCCTCCCTCACCCCTGGCACCTACCTGCCTGGCACCTATGCACTGGCAATCAGACAAAAGTTTAGTCTGTGGGACAAAGAACCTGTTGGACCAAGACATTTGCCCACAGTAGTAGCTACACCTGTGCCTGGGGGGTACCAGCTCGCTGGCAGTTCTGCCAATTTGCCCCCGATGGCACCTTACTCACTGGGGCACTCTCTGGTTCTGCCACCCTTGGCTCTGGCACAATCGCTTCCTGGGCAACATGGCAGCCAGTGGAGCCATTATTCTACGTATCATTAGAGTTTAGTGCCCTCCTCCTAGTGGAGCTCAGCAGAGGCACCTTCCTCAGTGCTGCCCCGGGTGTCTCTCTGGGCAATGACTGCCGGGGGCTTTTATAGTCTGGTGGTATCACCCCTGGTCTGGGTGCCCTTGTAGCTGATCGGCCCAACACGGCTTGGTGCTGGCAGGGGGGTGGCAATGCTGGGCCAGGTTGCCCTGAGACATGGCTGGAGGGGTAGGTACCTTTATACCCCTGATGGTGGGGGCCGGGGCAGATGTGCTGGTAGGAACGTCCCATAGGTCAATGTTACATGTTCTCTTACTGCCCTTATTAGTGTTAATTCCCTGCTGACTCTGCCCCAGGGTAGGGCAACAAGGGAAACAAGACAAGTTACTGCCCCAGGGGCACCAGGAACTATGGCGCATCCCTATGTGCTCCTGTTATTGCCCCAGTGCTTGGCAACGACAACGTTTCAGTCCCTCTGGGCTTTGGTTGGTTCTGTATATTTGGGCCGATCCGTACATACAGGGGAGCCCACACATTATATAGCAGAACCCTGGGCCGACCCACCCTGGCATTGATTATGGGAGAGCTCCGACTGCTCTGTCCTTGGCCCACATTGTTCTCATGAGTCGTGTCTGATGGTGCCACTGGGAGTAACTGTGTAACCTGTGTTGCAATAAGGGGCGGAGCTGAGTGGGGGGCACATATCCGTGATATAGATGTTTGGGGTAAGTGGGGTGTGTCTCCTGTATGATTAATCAGGGGGTAATGCTGGTTCTGTAAGGGAACAGTACGACTAGGGAAGGGTTTTCTGCACAGTATCTGACCAATAAGATTTGTTTGGCAGTTTGGCATGCCTGGGGTTACAGTGCTCCCCTATATAAGCAATGAGGGCAGTGCCCCCCATGGTAAGTTCAGGAGATTAGCCCCCCATAAACCCATACCCCTGACCTGCTGGCCTTTATTAGCCCCCCAAAAACCTATACCCCTACCTGCTGGCCTTAATTACCCCCCATAAACCCATACCCCTGACCTGCTGGCCTTTATTAGCCCCCCATAAACCCATACCCCTGACCTGCTGGCCTTTATTAGCCCCCCATAAACCCATACCCCTGACCTGCTGGCCTTTATTAGCCCCCCATTAACCCATACCCCTGACCTGCTGGCCTTTATTAGCCCCCCATAAACCCATACTAGTGGCACTATTATTATTATTAGCCCGTGGGGCTAATAAAGTCCAGCAGTGCCACTGGTATGGGTTTATGGGGGGCTAATAAAGGCCAGCAGGTCAGGGGTATGGGTTTATGGGGGGCTAATAAAGGCCAGCAGGTCAGGGGTATGGGTTTATGGGGGGCTAATAAAGGCCAGCAGGTCAGGGGTATGGGTTTATGGGGGGCTAATAAAGGCCAGTGGACTGGGGAAGAGCCCATTGGGTCGGGGGCAGACTGAGTGTTTATTGGAACCTTGTGTTTAACAGGAAGTGTTTGTGTATCGGGTTCTGCCCCCAAACACAATGGGAATATTTCCACTGCCTTCAGCCCCCATAGAGCTACGGCCCCTAGAGCTACAAGGGCCTCCAGGCCGGGGCATCAAGCACCTTGGGACACGCACCACTCAGGGTTAATGGGCCTGTGGGCCGGGCTCCTATCAGCTGTAACTGCCTGTTTGTCAAGCCTGACATAGGGGCCCCACACACATGTCCCAGAGATATATCCGTAATACATGCACTATGGGGGGTAAATAGGGGTCACTAACTGCCAAGGGCCCTGCACCCAGTGAGGCAGCAGCCAAGGTAGGTTGGTGGGAGATGATGAAAGACAGTAGGGCAAGATGGGGACAGTAGGGCAAAATGGGGACAGTAGGACAAGATGGAGACAGTAGGGCAAGATGGAGACAGTAGGACAAGATGGAGACAGTAGGACAAGATGGGGACAGTAGGGCAAGATGCAGACAGTAGGGCAAGATTGGGACAGTAGGGCAAGATGGAGACAGTAGGGCAAGATGGGGACAGTAGAGCAAGATGGGGACAGTAGGGCAAGATGGAGACAGTAGGACAAGATGCAGACAGTAGGGCAAGATTGGGACAGTAGGGCAAGATGGAGACAGTAGGGCAAGATGGGGACAGTAGAGCAAGATGGGGACAGTAGGGCAAGATGGGGAATGACCAGTAGTAGGCAAGATGGAGACAGTAGGCAAGAGGGGGACAGTAGGGCAAGATGGAGACAGTAGGGCAAGATGGGGACAGTAGGGCAAGATGGGGACAGTAGGGCAAGATGGGGACAGTAGGGCAAGATGGGGACAGTAGGACAAGATGGACGACAGTAGGGCAAGATGGAGTCAGTAGGGCAAGATGGGGGACAGTAGGGAAGATGGCGGACAGTAGGGCAAGATGGGGACAGTAGGGCAAGATGGGCGACTATAGGGGCAAGATGGGGACAGTAGGGCAAGATGGGGACAGTAGGACAAGATGGAGACAGTAGGGCAAGATGGAGTCAGTAGGGCAAGATGGGGACAGTAGGGCAAGATGGGGACAGTAGGGCAAGATGGGGACAGTAGGGCAAGATGGGGACAGTAGGGCAAGATGGGGACAGTAGGACAAGATGGAGACAGTAGGGCAAGATGGAGTCAGTAGGGCAAGATGGGGACAGTAGGGCAAGATGGAGACAGTAGGGCAAAGATGGAGACAGTAGGGCAAGATGGAGCCAGTAGGGCAAGATGGGGACAGTAGGGCAAGATGGAGCCAGTAGGGCAAGATGGAGCCAGTAGGGCAAGATGGAGGACAGTAGGGCAAGATGGAGACAGTAGGGCAAGATGGAGACAGGTAGGGCAAGATGGAGCCAGTAGGGCAAGATGGAGACAGTAGGGCAAGATGGAGACAGTAGGGCAAGATGGAGACAGTAGGGCAAGATGGAGACAGTAGGGCAAGATGCGGGACAGGTAGGACAAGATGGAGACAGTAGGGCAAGATGGAGACAGACTAGGCCAAGATGGGGACAGTAGGGCAAGATGGAGACAGTAGGACAAGATGGGGACAGTAGGGCAAGATGGAGACAGTAGGACAAGATGGAGACAGTAGGGCAAGATGGAGACAGTAGGGCAAGATGGAGACAGTAGGACAAATGGAGACAGTAGGGCAAGATGGAGACATTAGGACAAGATGGAGACAGTAGGACAAGATGGAGACAGTAGGACAAGATGGAGACAGTAGAGCAAGATGGAGACAGTAGGACAAGATGGAGACAGTAGGGCAAGATGGGGACAGTAGGGCAAGATGGGGACAGTAGGGCAAGATGGAGACAGTAGGGCAAGATGGAGACAGTAGGGCAAGATGGAGACAGTAGGGCAAGATGGGGACAGTAGGGCAAGATGGAGACAGTAGGGCAAATGGAGACAGTAGGGCAAGATGGGGACAGTAGGGCAAGATTGAGACAGTAGGGCAAGATGGAGACAGTAGGACAAGATGGAGACAGTAGGGCAAGATGGGGACAGTAGGGCAAGATGGAGACAGTAGGACAAGATAGAGACAGTAGGACAAGATGGAGACAGTAGGACAAGATGGAGACAGTAGGACAAGATGGAGACAGTAGGGCAAGATGGAGACAGTAGGACAAGATGGAGACAGTAGGACAAGATGGAGACAGTAGGACAAGATGGAGACAGTAGAGCAAAATGGAGACAGTAGGACAAGATGGAGACAGTAGGGCAAGATGGGGACAGTAGGGCAAGATGGGGACAGTAGGGCAAGATGGGGACAGTAGGGCAAGATGGGGACAGTAGGGCAAGATGGGGACAGTAGGGCAAGATGGGGACAGTAGGGCAAGATGGAGACAGTAGGACAAGATGGGGACAGTAGGGCAAGATGGAGACAGTAGGGCAAGATGGGGACAGTAGGACAAGATGGGGACAGTAGGGCAAGATGGAGACAGTAGGGCAAGATGGAGACAGTAGGGCAAGATGGGGACAGTAGGGCAAGATGGAGACAGTAGGGCAAGATGGAGACAGTAGGGCAAGATGGGGACAGTAGGGCAAGATGGGGGCAGTAGGGCAAGATGGGGGCAGTAGGGCAGTCTAGCAGTATGGGCACTTGGGGGAGGGGCTTATTCAAGCATTAGAACTAGACAGACAATTCTATCTGCTCAAGGGCCTCAGTGGCTCACGGGGCAGTTTAACAGATTCTGAAGGAAGAGTTGGGGCAACTGCCTCTGCTGTAGGGGAGAAGGCTGGGGGCAGTTAGGGCTGTTTGGCACCCTGGGTACTTGCACAACGCAGCCCTTGGGGAGTCAGACACAAACATTGCAGAATAGAAACGGCTGCCTCCCTGATCCTGAGAAACTCTCTGTGTCCCAACTCCCAGCACCCAGCACCCAGCACCCAGCACCCAGCACCCTGCGCAGGGAGTCACGTTACTCCCGTAGGTCAGAGCCCAGGGTGTCATTGTATTGTGTTCCTCTCTCTCTGCCCCTCCAGCCAACTGAGTCAGCACTGTGTAGCCCCGCCCACAGCCCCGCCCCCTCAATCTATTTATACCCCCCCCCCACACACCTTATCAGATATAACCAGAAACTGAGGGGGCTGAGCCCCGGGGCCCCGGGACAGGGGAGGGGCCTCTGATGCACAGAAACCTCGGGGTAATTACTGAGTGATACTCTCTCTACTGGGACTGGGGGGGTCAGGGTGCCATTGTGTTCCCCCTACTGCCCCCTTATGCCCACCTCATGCCTGGCACCCAATGTATCACTCATTCCCCCTCTCTGGGTAGGGAACCCCATAACCTGACTGCCCTTACAGTAAGGAACCCCTTCCTATGCTGATGGTGAGATCCCCTTTCCTCCCCACCCCCAATGTATCACTCATTCCCCCTCTCTGGGTAGGGAATCCCCATAACCTGACTGCCCTTACAGTAAGGAACCCCTTCCTATGCTGATGGTGAGATCCCCTTTCCTCCCCACCCCCAATGTATCACTCATTCCCCCTCTCTTGGTAGGGAACCCCATAACCTGACTGCCCTTACAGTAAGGAACCCCTTCCTATGCTGATGGTGAGATCCCCTTTCCTCCCCACCCCCCATGAATCCCTCATTCCCCCTCTCTGGGTAGGGAACCCCATAACCTGACTGCCCTTACAGTAAGGAACCCCTTCCTATGCTGATGGTGAGATCCCCTTTCCTCCCCACCCAATGTATCACTCATTCCCCTCTCTTGGTAGGGAATCCCATAACCTGACTGCCCTTACAGTAAGGAACCCCTTCCTATGCTGATGGTGAGATCCCCTTTCCCCCCCACCCCCATTGAATCCCTCATTCCCCCTCTCTGGGTAGGGAACCCCATAACCTGACTGCCCTTACAGTAAGGAACCCCTTCCTATGCTGATGGTGAGATCCCCTTCCCTCCCCACCCCCAATGTATCACTCATTCCCCCTCTCTGGGTAGGAACCCCATAACCTGACTGCCCTTACAGTAAGGAACCCCTTCCTATGCTGATGGTGAGATCCCCTTTCCTCCCCACCCCCAATGTATCACTCATTCCCCCTCTCTTGGTAGGGAACCCCATAATCTGACTGCTCTTACAGTAAAGAACCCCTTCCTATGCTGATGGTGAGATCCCCTTTCCTCCCCACCCCCAATGAATCACTCATTCCCCCTCTCTTGGTAGGGAACCCCATAATCTGACTGCTCTTACAGTAAGGAACCCCTTCCTATGCTGATGGTGAGATCCCCTTTCCTCCCCACCCAATGTATTACTCATTCCCCGCTTCTGGGTAGGGAACCCCATAACCTGACTGCCCTTACAGTAAGGAACCCCTTCCTATGCTGATGGTGAGATCCCCTTTCCCCCCCCCAATGTATCACTCATTCCCCCTCTCTGGGTAGGGAACCCCATAACCTGACTGCCCTTACAGTAAGGAACCCCTTCCTATGCTGATGGTGAGATCCCCTTTCCTCCCCACCCCCAATGTATTACTCATTCCCCCTCTCTGGGTAGGGAACCCCATAACCTGACTGCCCTTACAGTAAGGAACCCCTTCCTATGCTGATGGTGAGATCTCCTTTCCTCCTCATCAGTGAATGTTACTTTAAATGCCCTGTGCAAGCCAGTGTGCTGCTCAGCAGTTGCCCAGGGAAGGGTTGGCAGCACTTTACATGTGGGCAGAGAGGAGTAAGTAGCGCTGCCCATGGGCAATACTATTGGCTGAATCCCACACACAGTACACGTGACTCACGCACTGATGGCGTAACGGCCTTTTTTTGAAACTGGGCAAAGTGCCACCATCTTTACTGCCAGTGAGACTTCCGCACAGTGAGTGGCAGGAAAGGGTTAAAGCTGTACTTATACACATTGATTTTCCCTCGGGTGTAAGTAGATTTCCCTACGTCACCGTGTAGCTTGGGGCTGGGAGTCTGTATCACTATAGTAGTGAGCGGCACCCTGTTCCGTGCGACGTGTCAGAGCGACACAATCAGTGCAGGGACTTGTTCATAGAGACGTCACCCCCGGGGCTCCTGTGTGAGTGTGTGAGCGGTCTCGCCCCCCCGGGCCCCCAGCACTCTCGCCCCCCCCCCCCCGGGCCCCCAGCACTCTCGCCCCTCTGCTTTATATTCATCCACCAGTTGATTGGCTTATTGATTGTATGGCCATAAAGCAACTAAATACCTCTCCTAGTCCTGCCCCTCCTAGCAACCAGTAGCCGGGAAACGGCACAACTCCCCTCTCTTAGCAGGGCTGGGGCTGTAGGGCAAGATGGAGACAGTAGGGGAGGATGGAGACAGTAGGGCAAGATGGAGACGGTAGGGCAAGATGGAGACGGTAGGGCAAGATGGGGACAGTAGAACAAGATGGAGACAGTAGGACAAGATGGGGGCAGTAGGGCAAGATGGAGACAGTAGGGCAAGATGGGGACAGTAGGGCAAGATGGAGACAGTAGGGCAAGATGGGGACAGTAGGGCAAGATGGAGACAGTAGGGCAAGATGGGGACAGTAGGGCAAGATGGGACAGTAGGACAAGATGGAGACAGTAGGGCAAGTTGGAGACAGTAGGACACGATGGGGAAAGTAGGGCAAGTTGGAGACAGTAGGACACGATGGGGAAAGTAGGGCAAGATGGAGACAGTAGGACAAGATGGAGACAGTAGGACAAGATGGGGACAGTAGGACAAGATGGGGACAGTAGGGCAAGATGGGGACAGTAGGGAAAGTTGGAGACAGTAGGACACGATGGGGAAAGTAGGGCAAGATGGGGACAGTAGGACAAGATGGAGACAGTAGGACAAGATGGGGACAGTAGGGCAAGATGGAGACAGTAGGGCAAGATGGGGACAGTAGGGCAAGATGGAGACAGTAGGGCAAGATGGAGACAGTAGGGCAAGATGGGGACAGTAGGACAAGATGGAGACGGTAGGACAAGATGGAGACAGTAGGGCAAGATGGAGACAGTAGGGCAAGATGGGGACAGATAGGGCAAGATGGAGACGGTAGGACAAGATGGAGACAGTAGGGCAAGATGGAGACAGTAGGACAAGATGGAGACAGTAGGGCAAGATGGAGGCAGTAGGGCAAGATGGGGACAGTAGCGGCAGATGGGGACAGTAGGACAAGATGGAGACAGTAGGGCAAGATGGAGACAGTAGGGCAAGATGGGGACAGTAGGACAAGATGGAGATAGTACGGCAAGATGGAGACAGTAGGGCAAGATGGGGACAGTAGGGTAAGATGGAGACAGTAGGGCAAGATGGGGACAGTAGGATAAGATGGGGACAGTAGGACAAGATTGGGGACAGTAGGATAAGATGGGGACAGTAGGACAAGATGGGGACAGTAGGATAAGATGGGGACAGTAGGATAAGATGGGGACAGTAGGACAAGATGGGGACAGTTAGGCAAGATGGGGACAGTAGGACAAGATGGGGACAGTAGGACAAGATGGGGACAGTAGGACAAGATGGGGACAGTAGGATAAGATGGGGACAGTAGGACAAGATGGGGACAGTAGGACAAGATGGGGACAGCGTAGGACAAGATGGGGACAGTAGGACAAGATGGGGACAGTAGGGCAAGATGGGGACAGTAGGACAAGATGGGGGAACAGTAGGACAAGATGGGGACAGTAGGACAAGATGGGGACAGTAGGACAAGATGGGGACAGTAGGATAGCGACCAAGATGGGGACAGCCTAGGACAAGATGGGGACAGTAGGACAAGATGGGGACAGTAGGGCAAGATGGAGACAGTAGGATAAGATGGGGACAGTAGGATAAGATGGGGACAGTAGGACAAGATGGGGACAGTAGGATAAGATGGGGACAGTAGGATAAGATGGAGACAGTAGGGCAAGATGGAGACAGTAGGATAAGATGGAGACAGTAGGATAAGATGGGGACAGTAGGACAAGATGGGGACAGTAGGATAAGATGGGGACAGTAGGACAAGATGGGGACAGTAGGATAAGATGGGGACAGTAGGATAAGATGGGGACAGTAGGACAAGATGGGGACAGTAGGATAAGATGGGGACAGTAGGATAAGATGGGGACAGTAGGACAAGATGGGGACAGTAGGGCAAGATGGAGACAGTAGGATAAGATGGGGACAGTAGGACAAGATGGGGACAGTAGGACAAGATTGAGACAGTAGGGCAAGATGGAGACAGTAGGGCAAGATGGAGACAGTAGGGCAAGATTGAGACAGTAGGGCAAGATGGAGACAGTAGGGCAAGATGGAGACAGTGGGACAAGATGGGGACAGTGGGACAAGATGGAGACAGTAGGACAAGATGGAGACAGTAGGGCAAGATGGAGACAGTAGGACAAGATGGAGACAGTAGGGGCAAGATGGGGACAGTTGGGCAAGATGGAGACAGTAGGGCAAGATGGAGACAGTAGGGCAAGATGGAGACAGTAGCTCGGCAAGATGAGACAGTAGGGCAAGATGGGGACAGTAGGGCAAGATGGAGACAGTAGGGCAAGATGGAGACAGTAGGGCAAGATGGAGACAGTAGGACAAGATGGAGACAGTAGGCAAGATGGAGACAGATGGGGCAAGATGGAGACAGTAGGGCAAGATGGAGACAGTAGGGCAAGATGGAGACAGTGGGGCAAGATGGAGACAGTAGGGCAAGATGGAGACACTAGGGCAAGATGGAGACAGTAGGACAAGATGGAGACAGTAGGGCAAGATGGAGACAGTGGGGCAAGATGGAGACAGTAGGGCAAGATGGAGACAGTAGGGCAAGATGGAGACAGTGGGGCAAGATGGAGACAGTAGGGCAAGATGGAGACACTAGGGCAAGATGGAGACAGTAGGACAAGATGGAGACAGTAGGGCAAGATGGAGACAGTGGGGCAAGATGGAGACAGTAGGGCAAGATGGAGACAGTAGGGCAAGATGGAGACAGTAGGGCAAGATGGAGACAGTAGGGCAAGATGGAGACAGTAGGGCAAGATGGAGACAGTGGGGCAAGATGGCATTAGTAACTAGACAAGCTGGCAATTGATGTTTTTCTGATGCCCACCCATTTTGTTGTTGTTGAAGTGCAACTCCCAGCACCCACCACCCTACTCAATACAAGTAATGGGGTTTTACAGCCTCTGTTTTGCCACCGGCACTATTAAATGCCCCACCCAGAGACCCAGAGGCCATAAGGAATGTGAGATAAACAGCCCAACCCTAATGGTATCAGCCGCTGAGCTATTTATTGCCCTGACACAGAAATATTTGGTATATTAGTGATCGTGCCGGCACCAACCCCCTGGGAGCTGCTCATCCCGTCCCTGGGCAGGAACTGTTGTCTGTATACAAGTGCCTGTGCCCTTCATTCTACTGCACATTGGTGCTGCCATGTCAATTGCCTTCCTGTGCAACTGGCCCTGTGTAAAGATACCTGGTGGGGTGGCCGCCATTTTCTGGGTTTTGGGATACCAATCGTGACATTACGTTGGGCCAGCAACAGCCTGTCGCTCCTGCTCCTATTCCTGATCCTACTCCTACTCCTGATCCTACTCCTATTCCTGCTCCTACTCCTATTCCTGCTCCTACTCCTATTCCTGATCCTACTCCTATTCCTGATCCTACTCCTACTCCTGATCCTACTCCTATTCCTGCTCCTACTCCTATTCCTGCTCCTACTCCTATTCCTGCTCCTACTCCTATTCCTGATCCTACTCCTACTCCTATTCCTACTCCTATTCCTGATCCTACTCCTATTCCTGCTCCTACTCCTATTCCTGATCCTACTCCTACTCCTATTCCTACTCCTATTCCTGATCCTACTCCTATTCCTGCTCCTACTCCTATTCCTGATCCTACTCCTATTCCTGCTCCTACTCCTATTCCTGATCCTATTCCTGCTCCTACTCCTATTCCTGCTCCTATTCTGATCCTACTCCTATTCCTGATCCTATTCCTGCTCCTACTCCTATTCCTGCTCCTACTCCTATTCCTGATCCTACTCCTATTCCTGCTCCTGCTCCTATTCCTGCTCCTATTCCTGCTCCTACTCCTATTCCTGATCCTACTCCTATTCCTGATCCTACTCCTATTCCTTGTCCTATTCCTGATCCTATTCCTGCTCCTACTCCTATTCCTGCTCCTACTCCTATTCCTGATCCTACTCCTATTCCTTGTCCTATTCCTGATCCTATTCCTGCTCCTACTCCTATTCCTGCTCCTACTCCTATTCCTGCTCCTACTCCTATTCCTGATCCTACTCCTATTTCTGCTCCTATTCCTGATCTCACTCCTATTCCTGATCCTATTCCTGATCCTATTCCTATTCCTGATCCTATTCCTGATCCTATTCCTGATCCTACTCCTATTCTTGCTCCTACTCCTATTCCTGATCCAACTCCTATTCCTGATCCTACTCCTATTCCTGCTCCTACTCCTATTCCTGATCCTACTCCTATTCCTGATCCTACTCCTATTCCTGATCCTACTCCTATTCCTGATCCTACTCCTATTCCTGATCCTACTCCTATTCCTGATCCTACTCCTATTCCTGCTCCTACTCCTATTCCTGCTCCTACTCCTATTCCTGATCCTACTCCTATTCCTGATCCTATTCCTGCTGAGACACAGGGAAAAATCCCAGTGGGCCCCGGCTCTAGTGCCCAGTGGGCCCGGTGGACCAGACCCGACCCTTGCCGGTGCACCCCCTCCCAACCGCTCCTCCCCTGACGCGTCAAATTTACCTGCTCAGAGGAGGACGTCGGGTGGGTGGCCCTGCGAGGGGGGTTGGGGGGCCCCTGCAGTGGGGGGTTAGGGGACGCACCTGGCTGGGGGCACCTGCAGGGCCTCTGGGACTGGAGCCCCGGTGGGGCCTTCACCCCCCAGTCCGACCCTGTTCCTGCTCCTACTCCTGCTCGTACTCCTGCTCCTACTCCTACTCCTGCTCCTACTCCTGCTCCTACTCCTACTCCTGCTCCTACTCCTGCTCGTACTCCTGCTCCTACTCCTACTCCTACTCCTCTCCCAGGAAGCAGATCCCTACTCCCGTCCCTAGGTATCCCTGTCGTTGAGCCTAAAATTCCATTCCCTGAAGGATTCACGGGGGAACATACTACATTGTTTGCCTGCCAGGGGGCATATGATACTTTGGGTTCCTTCCTCGTTCCTTTCCCACCGAGGAACCCAAAGTTAATTTTGTTATGAGCCTCCTTCAAGGGATCCTCAGTTATGGGCATTTAGTTTATCTTCCTCTGATGGCAATAATCTATATTAATCCTGATCATCCTGCACTATGTAATCTCAGGCAAGGTAAACGTCTGCTCGAAGATTATTCCCCCGTTGGGCGGTACAAATGTGCTGGAAGGGTGCTGCTTTACGGAGTCAGTTCAGGCCTATCTGATGCTGTTAATCTGATTAACTTTCCTGCTCTGCCTTCCCTGGACTCCCTGGTGCCTCTCACTCTTCCCATTGATAGTAGGCTTCAGGGAGAGGCATCAGGAGAGAATTCCTACAGTTCCCAGACATTTGCCGCAGAATTAGTACCCAAACCTGAAATATCAGCTCCTAGACCTTCAGAGGAACCTATGTAGGTGGGTTCTACCCATTTGTCCTCTGAAGAAAAAAGTCATAAACGAGCCAATGGTCTATGTTTGTACTGTGGGGAAAGGGGTCCTAGACCTTCAGAGGAACCTATGTAGGTGGGTTCTACCCATTTGTCCTCTGAAGAAAAAAGTCATAAACGAGCCAATGGTCTATGTTTGTACTGTGGGGATAGGGGTCCTAGACCTTCAGAGGAACCTATGCAGGTGGGTTCTACCCATTTGTCCTCTGAAGAAAAAAGTCATAAACGAGCCAATGGTCTATGTTTGTACTGTGGGGATAGGGGTCCTAGACCTTCAGAGGAACCTATGCAGGTGGTTTCTACCCATTTGTCCTCTGAAGAAAAAAGTCATAAACGAGCCAATGGTCTATGTTTGTACTGTGGGGATAGGGGTCCTAGACCTTCAGAGGAACCTATGTAGGTGGGTTCTACCCATTTGTCCTCTGAAGAAAAAAGTCATAAACGAGTCAATGGTCTATGTTTGTACTGTGGGGATAGGGGTCCTAGACCTTCAGAGGAACCTATGTAGGTGGGTTCTACCCATTTGTCTTCTGAAGAAAAAAGTCATAAACGAGTCAATGGTCTATGTTTGTACTTTGGGGATAGGGGTCCTAGACCTTCAGAGGAACCTATGTAGGTGGGTTCTACCCATTTGTCCTCTGAAGAAAAAAGTCATCTTAAAACGAGCCAATGGTCTATGTTTGTACTGTGGGGATAGGGGTCCTAGACCTTCAGAGGAACCTATGTAGGTGGGTTCTACCCATTTGTCCTCTGAAGAAAAAAGTCATAAACGAGCCAATGGTCTATGTTTGTACTGTGGGGATAGGGGTCCTAGACCTTCAGAGGAACCTATGCAGGTGGGTTCTACCCATTTGTCTTCTGAAGAAAAAAGTCATAAACGAGCCAATGGTCTATGTTTGTACTGTGGGGATAGGGGTCCTAGACCTTCAGAGGAACCTATGCAGGTGGGTTCTACCCATTTGTCCTCTGAAGAAAAAAGTCATAAACGAGCCAATGGTCTATGTTTGTACTGTGGGGATAGGGGTCCTAGACCTTCAGAGGAACCTATGCAGGTGGGTTCTACCCATTTGTCCTCTGAAGAAAAAAGTCGTAGACGAGCCAATGGTCTATGTTTGCACTGTGGGGATAGGGGTCCTAGACCTTCAGAGGAACCTAGGCAGGTGGGTTATACCCATTTGTCTTCTGAAGAAAAAAGTCATAAACGAGCCAATGGTCTATGTTTGTACTGTGGGGATAGGGGTCCTAGACCTTCTGAGGAACCTATGCAGGTGGGTTATACCCATTTGTCTTCTGAAGAAAAAAGTCATAAACGAGCCAATGGTCTATGTTTGTACTGTGGGGATAGGGGTCCTAGACCTTCAGAGGAACCTATGCAGGTGGGTTCTACCCATTTGTCCTCTGAAGAAAAAAGTCATAAACGAGCCAATGGTCTATGTTTGTACTGTGGGGATAGGGGTCCTAGACCTTCAGAGGAACCTATGCAGGTGGGTTCTACCCATTTGTCTTCTGAAGAAAAAAGTCGTAGACGAGCCAATGGTCTATGTTTGCACTGTGGGGATAGGGGTCCTAGACCTTCAGAGGAACCTATGCAGGTGGGTTCTACCCATTTGTCCTCTGATGAAATAAGTCATAAACGAGCTAATGGTCTATGTTTGTACTGTGGGGATAGGGGTCCTAGACCTTCAGAGGAACCTATGCAGGTGGGTTCTACCCATTTGTCCTCTGATGAAATAAGTCATAAACGAGCTAATGGTCTATGTTTGTACTGTGGGGATAGGGGTCCT
Organism: Xenopus tropicalis; assembly: GCF_000004195.4. Classification (NCBI taxonomy): domain Eukaryota; kingdom Metazoa; phylum Chordata; class Amphibia; order Anura; family Pipidae; genus Xenopus; species Xenopus tropicalis. Next base: position 146,067,003 of record NC_030684.2, read on the forward strand.
AGACCTTCAGAGGAACCTATGCAGTTGGGTTCTACCCATTTGTCTTCTGAAGAAAAAAGTCATAAACGAGCCAATGGTGTATGTTTGTACTGTGGGGATAGGGTCTAGACCTTCAGAGGAACCTATGTAGGTGGGTCTAACCATTTGTCCTCTGAAGAAAAAAGTCATAAACGAGCCAATGGTCTATGTTTGTACTGTGGGGATAGGGGTCCTAGACCTTCAGAGGAACCTTTGCAGGTGGGTTCTACCCATTTGTCCTCTGAAGAAAAAAGTCATAAACGAGTCAATGGTCTATGTTTGTACTGTGGGGATAGGGGTCCTAGACCTTCAGAGGAACCTATGCAGGTGGGTTCTACCCATTTGTCCTCTGAAGAAAAAAGTCATAGATGAGCCAATGGTCTATGTTTGTACTGTGGGGATAGGGGTCCTAGACCTTCAGAGGAACCTATGCAGGTGAGTTCTACCCATTTGTTTTCTGAAGAAAAAAGTCGTAGAGGAGCTAATGGTCTATGTTTGTACTGTGGGGATAGGGGTCCTAGACCTTCAGAGGAACCTATGCAGGTGGGTTCTACCCATTTGTCCTCTGAAGAAAAAAGTTGTAGAGGAGCTAATGGTCTAACAATCCTCTTCTAAAGTTATGATTCCGGTCCTTTTACAATGGGATAAGGCTGGTGTGGAACGTTTGACCTCCATAGATTCTGGGGCAGCAGGGAGCTTCCTAGACAAACAAGGTATACCTACACTTCCTCTAGTTCCATCAGTTAAACTGTTGGCTATTGGGGTTGTGTCCTTGCCGCTACATCTGCTGAGGGGTTACCTTCCTGCTGCTCCCCATTTGTTGACGTCTTTTCTAAAAAGGTGGCCGACCTCCACAGAGGCCGTATGTTCTGATTTGCCTTATTGCTGCCTGACCCGACCTTGCCTTTTTCTTGACTATACTTTGCCTTCCGGTTTTGTACTGCGCTACCTGCTTGTTGCTGACCCCGGCCTGTCCTTTGGCCACACTAACCCGTTCCCCGTTCCTCCTGTCACACATTTTGGTTCCCCCACCTGCTCAGAACTCTCGCCCTTGGGTCTCTCACTCTAAAGGTGGCCATGCACGGGGCGATTCTAGGTGCCCATACACGGGCCGATTCTAGGTGGCCATGCACGGGCCGATTCTAGGTGCCCATACACGGGCCGATTCTAGGTGCCCATACACGGGCCGATTCTAAGTGCCCATACACGGGTCGATTCTAGGTGCCCATACACGGGCCGATTCTAAGTGCCCATACACGCCCGATTCTAGGTGCCCATACACGGGCGATTTAGGGTGCCATACACGGGGCCGATTCTAGGTTTGCCAATATCATACAGCGGGCCATTCTAGGTGCCAAGACGGAGTCGATTCAGGTGCCCATCACGGGCCGATTCTAGGTGCCAGTCGCATAGTGATATGCGAAACATGCGAACGGGCGATTCTAGGTGCCATACAGGGCGATTGTAAGGTGCCCATACCGACTGTGGTGCCGATTCTAGATGGTGCCATGACACGGGTCGATTCTAGGTGAGATCATACACGGGCCTGATTCTAGGTGGCGCATTAAACGGCCGCAGTTCTAGGATGAACGCATGACAGGGCCGATTTACTAGGTGCCATAGCGCGGGCGCGATTCTAAGTGCCCGATACACGGGCCGATGCTAGATAGCATATTTAAGACGAGAGGATGTGAGTTCAGGTGCCTCCATTACGGGCCGATTCTAGGTGAATACCGGGCCGTATTCTAGGCTGCCATACCAGGGAGTAGATTGTAGGATGCCCATACACCGGGCCGATCTAGGTGCCATACACGAGGCGATTCTAGGTTGCATATCACGGCCGTTCTAGGTGGACCATGACACGGGCCGATGTTACTAGGTGGCCATAACACGGCCGTTGCTAGGGTGGCATAGCACGCAGGCGATTCTAGGTGCCATAACGGCCGATTTTGTGCCTATGACACGGGAGCGAATTCTAATTGCCATATCTACACGGGCCGATTCTAGGTGCAATACAACGGGGCAGTTCTAGGTGCATAACGGGCCCAGTTTCTAGGTGCCCATACACGGCATTTAGGGTGCATAATGTGGACACGGGCCATTTAGGGTTGTCCATACCGGGCATTTAGGTGCCATACACAGGGCCGATTCTAGACCAATTCGCAGCTTTTGCGGCCCGTGGTGGGGGCACAAACGGAGCTGCCTGTGCCGACCAATATCTGCCTGAAATCGGCACATATTGATGTGGGCAGAGTATTAAAAATGTTACTCAATCGGGGAATTGGCCGCTTGAACGACAGATTTAGCCGATTTCAGGCCCATTTATTGGGCCTCACCGTAGGTGGGGATTCGGGAGAAGATCACTCTAAGCGAGTGGATCTTAGTGTTGTTTTGGGGAGGCTTAAGCACTGGGCACAGAGCACCCTGTCTTCGGATGAAAAAGCGGTTGGGGAATTTTAGGCCCGCAGAGGCAGAGCGTGACTGATTTCTTGGCGTCTAGTTCTGGGTTGAGGGATACAATGGATGACCCTGATTTTCCTTATGTTGCCGACTTATGGGCGCGCAGCGAGTGTCCCCTGGAATATGGGGAGTGAGTGTGTGCCTGGGCACCTGTGGTGCCAAATACTTCACAGTCAGCGTCTTGTGCTATTAGTTCCTCTGTGCAGCCCCTCGCTGCCCCCTGCTGGGCACAGGGATAAAGCACAGCCATCCCTGCGGCATTTGACTGGTCTGATGACTGGATGCCCATGGATTCTGTGGGTACGGCTGGCACATTGGCACCACAGAGAATGATCCAGTGCAGTGTGGGTAATTGGGGTCAGACTTCCCCTTTAACTGGTGAAAAGGTCACATTTACTCCTTATATTTGTGCCCATAAGTTACCCGGGCAACGCCAGCCCGAGCCATATCTTGTGTAATTATGGGAGTGTTTGGCTCCCGTGCCAGTGGACTTGCGGTTGGTGAGATTTGTAATGATCTATTGTGTCTAATGGCCTGTAGGGAGTGGCGATGCGGTTCGTAAGAGTGTGCGTGATTGATAGCTATGAGAGCATGCGGACAGCCATCTGCACCAAGTGGACAATTGTGACCTTCAGGTGAGGAATACGTGATACGTATGACTGAGCAGCTCGGTGCCGTGATACTGTGACAAGAATGGAGTTTAATAAGTGCTGCCCCAGCGGCAGCAGCAGTACATGGGGGTCACTCTGAGATGCCTCAGTACCCCCTGATATTGCCCCCAGGCTCCTCCCATTTCCATTAATAGCCCAGGAATGTTGGGCTACTGCTACTTAATGTAGGGCTTGTACCAACCCAGTGCTGGTAGGCGTATGACCCAAGTAACTGTGGTGGGAAGGTTCCTAGCCTGACCCATCAGAGGAAAGAGAGCAGACCTCAAGGAGCAGGGAAGTACAGAGAATAGAAAGCTTGTGACGGGGTAAGGTACTCATGGGGGCGAGATGTGATTACTTACGCCAGGGGGGAGGTCTGCCCTGCATGGGAAAGAGGGTAGCAGGAGCAGGAAGGTCAGGAGAATCAGAGCATCTGTAACGCTGGGTAAGTACTGGGGGAGATTGGATTTCACGTTACATACAGGGGGGGTTGCTGCCGTGACCATCGGAAAGAGAGTCAGCCAGGACAGGAAGTAATGAGAATCAGAGCTCTGGTAGCACTGGGTAATATACGGGAGGATTACTTACCCGGGGGGTTCTGCTGACAGGGGAAAGAGAGCAGCCAGGAGAGGAGTACAGAGAATCAGGCTCTTGTACTGGTAAAGTATGGGGAGATTGATTCACTTATCCAGGGGAGGGGGGTTCTGCTGACCATGGGAAAGAGAGCAGCCCAGGAGCAGGAAGTAACAGAGCAATAGAGGCTCTGTACTGGGTAAGTATGGGGGGAGATTGATTTCTTACCCAGTGGGGAGGTTCTGGCCTGACCATGGGAAAGAGACAGCCAGGAGCAGGAAGTAAGAGAATCGAGTTCTGTACTGGGTAAGTATGGGGGGGAGATTGGATTCACTTACGCCGGAGGGGGGGGGGGGGTCCTGTCTGAACATGGGAAAGGAGCAGCCAGGAGCAGGAAGTACAGAGAATAGAGCTCGTACCTGGTAAGTATGGGGGAGATTGGATTCATTGACCAGGGGGGAAGGGTCCTGTGACATGGGAAGAGAGAAGCCCAGGAGCAGGAGTCAGAGATAGAGCATCTGTCCTGGGTAAGGTATACGGGGGGAGATTGGATTATTACAGGGGGGGGTTCCTGCTGAATGGGAAAGAGAGCAGCCGCAGAGCAGGAAGTACAGAAGAATCAGAGTCTGTAACCGGGTAAGTACCTGGGGGAGATTGGTCATTCAGGGGAGGTTCCTACTGCCTGACTATGGGAAAGATGAGCAGCCAGGACAGGCAAGTACGAGAATCAGAGCTCTGGTAGCCTGGGTGAAGTACTGGGGAGATTGGATTCACTTTACAAGGGGGGGGGGGGTCCCTGTTGACCATGGAAAGAGAGCAAGCGAGGGAGCGGAAGTACAAGAGAGATAGAGCTGCTGTAACTGGGTAAGTACTGGGGAAGATGTAGGGATTCACTTACAGGGGGGGGTGTCCTTGGCTGAATAGGAAAGAGAGCAGCCAGGAGCAGGAAGTACAGAAATCAGAGCTCCTGTACCTGGGTAAAGTATGGGGGGAGATTGGATTCAATTACCCGGGAGGTTCTGCTGACGATGGGAAGAGAGCAGCCAGGGCAGCAGGAAGTGACGAGAATAAGAGCTTGTACCATGGGTAAGTGTACTGTGGGGGAGAGATTGGATTGCCATAGTTACGCTCAGGGGGGGGGGGTCCTGTTGACCATGGGGAAAGAGAGAGCGGCCAGAGGCAGGGAAGTACAAGAGAGTTCAGAGCTCATGTAACTGGGTTTAAGTACTTGGGGGAGGAGAGATTGGGTTGCAGACTTAACAGGGGGGGGGGGGGGTTCTGCCTGACTGGGAAATGAGAAGAGCGCCAGGAGCTAGGAAGTACACGAGATGCAGAGCTCTGTAGCTGGGTAAGTATGGGGAAGATTGGAAGACACTTGCAGGGGGGGTTCCCTGCTGGGACATGGGAAAGAGGAGCAGCGAGGAAGAGGAAGTATCAGAGAATCAGAGCGTCGTGTACGTGGTATGTACATGGGCGGAGATTGGGATTACTTACCACACGGGGAGGTTCCTGCGGTGCACCCTGGAAGGAGAGCAGCCCCAGGAGCAGGAAGTACGAGAATCAAGCTCTGTACTGGGTAAGTATGGGGGAGATTGGATTCACTACCAGGGGGGAGGTTCTTGCTGACCATGGTGAAAGAGAGCAAGCCTAGAGAGCAGAAGGTACAGGAGATCGAAGAGCTTCTGTAGCATGGGTAGTACTGGGGGAAGGATTGAGATAATTACCAGGGGGGGGGTTCCTGCTGACATGGGAAGATGAGCAGCCAGGAAGCGGAGTACAAAGAGGAATCAGCGAGCTGATGTAACTGGGTAGTATGGGGGGAGATTGGATTCACTTACCCAGGGGAAGGTTCTCGTTGAATGGAAAGAGAGAGCAGCCTAGGAGCAGGAAGTCAGAGAATCAGAGTCTGTACTGGGAAGTACCTGGGGGATTATTGGATATCGACTTACCCAGGAGGGGGAGGTTCTGCTGAGCAGATCGTGGAGAAGAGAGATGCAGTACCAGGAGGCAGGAAGTACAGAGAATCAGAGCTCTGTACCTGGTAGAGTACTAGTCTGGGGAGATTGGATTCACTTCCCAGGGGGGGGTTCTGCCGTGAGCATGGGAAAGGAGAGCCAGCCAGGAGCAGGGAAGTAAGAGAATCAGAAGTCTGTACCTGGGTAAGTACTGGGGGGAGATTGGATCAATTACCAGGGGAGGGGGGTTCTCCTGACCATGGGAAAAGAGCAGCCAAGGAGCAGAGAAGTACAGGAGAATCAGGCTGTGTACTGGGTAATACTTAGGGGGGAGATTGGATTCATTAACCCATGGGGTTGGGTCCTGCTGACGATTGGCGGAAAGAGGCGTAGCCCAAGGAGAGGAGAGTAACAGAGAATACGAGAGAGCTCTGTAACCTGGGTGAGTACTGGGGGGAAGATTGGATTCACTTACCCATGGGGTGGGGTTCCTGCCGACATGGGAAAGAGAGAGCCAGGAGCGAAGTAAGAGGAATCAGAAAGTCTGTTACCTGGGTAAGGTACTGGGGGGAATGATTGATTCACTTACCCAGGGGGGGGTTCACTGCTGACATGGAAGAGAGCAGCGCCAGGAGAAGGAAGTAGCAGAGAAATCGAGAGTCTGTACTGGGTAGTACTGGGGGGAGATTGGATTCAATTACCACGCGGGGGGGGTTCCTGGCGGTAGACCATTGGGAGAGGAGCGAAGCCCAGAGGCAGGAGGTAGCAGACGAAACAGAGCTCTGTACCTGGGTAGTATGGTGGGAGAATTGGATTTCATTAGCACCATGGGGTGGGGTTCCTGCTGCATGGGAAGAGGCAGCCGCGAGGAGAGGAAGTAACAGGGGTAGAATCAGAGCTCTGTTTACACTGGGTTAAGTAATGGGGGGAGATTGGAATTCACTTAACCCAGGGGGAGGTTCCTGTCTGACCATGGAGAAAAGAGAGCAGCCAGGAGCAGGAGTAACAGAGATCAAGAGGCTTGTATAGTGGTTAAAGTATCTGGGGGGAGATTGGATTTCACTTACCCAGGGGGCGGTTCTGCCGAACCAATCGGGAAAGAGAGAGCCCAGGGAGCAAGGAGTGACAGATGAATAAGAGGTTGTACCTGGGTAATGCGTAAATTGGGGGAGAATTGAGGATTACTCTTACCATGGGGGTGGGGTTGCTGCCTGACATGGGAAAGAGAGCAGACCAGAGAGCAGGAAGTAAGTGGAAATCAAGAGCTCTGCTATCGACTGGGTAAGATACTGGGGGGGAGGATTGGATTCACTTTACGCGAGGGGGGGGGTTCCTGTCTGACATGGGAAAGGAGAGACAGCCCAGGAGATGGAAGTAGAAGATCATCAGAGTTGGTACCTGGGTAAGTATTGGGGGAGATTGCGATGTCAGCTTACCCAGGGAGGGTGCCTGTCTGACCATGGGAAGAGAGCAGCAGGAGAAGAGAAGTAGCAGAGAATCAGAGGCTCTGTAACTGGGTAAAGTACTGGGGGAAGAGTTGGATGGAGAATTCACTTACCAGGCGGGAGGTTCCTGTCTGACCATGGGAAAGAAGAGGAGCCCAGGAGCAGGAAGTACAGAGAATCAGAGCTCGTGGTACGCGATGGGTAAGTATGGGGGGATATTGGATTCACTTACCACAGGGGGAGGTTCTGTTGACATGGGAACAGAGAGCAGCCCAGGAGCAGGAAGTACAGGGAGAATCAGAGTCTGTACCGGTGGGTAAGTACTGGGGGAGATGGATTGCACTACCACGAGGGGGGGGGTTCTTGCCTACATAGGGAAAGAGAGCGAGTGCCCAGGAGAGGAAAGGTAACGAGATCAGAGTCTGTACGGTGGGTAAGTACTGGGGGGGGAGATTAGGAGTTACTTTACGGCCAGGGGCGAGGTTCCTGCCTGACATAGGGAAGGAGAGCAGCCGCAATGGAGGCAGAAGTACTCGAGAATCATGAGCTCGTGTCTGGGTAAGTACTCGGGGTGGGAGATTGGATCCATTTTGGGCCCGAGGGTGGTTCGTGTCTGAACCTGGAAAATGAGAGCCGCACCAGGCGCAGAGGTACAGAGAATCAGAGCTCTGTAGCCTGTGGTAAGTATGGGGAGATTGGATTGACTTTACCGGGGAGGTTTCTGCTAGACATGGAAGAGGAGCAGCAGGAGCAGGAGTACAAGAGGAATCAGAGCTCTGTAACCTGGTTAGGTACTGGGGGAGATTGGATTCACTTACCAGGGGGAGGTTGTGCTGACGCTGGGAAGAGAGCAAGGCCCAGGAGCAGGAAAGTGACAGAGAATCAGAGCTTGTACTGGGTAAGTTGGGGGAGGAATTGGATTCTTACGAGAGGGAGAGGTTCTGCTGACATGGGAAAGAGAGCAGCAGGAGCAGGAAGTAGAGATCAGAGATATAGATATGGGTAAGTACGTGGGGGGAGGTTTGGATTCAGTTACCGGGGGGGTTCCTGCTGACCATGGGAAAGAGGAGCCAGGAGCAGGAAGTACACGGAGAGATCAGAAGCTCTGTACCTGGGTAAGGTACTGGGGGTGAGATTGGATTCATTCCCAGGTGGGAGGTTCTGTCTGACCATGGGAAAGAGAGGAGCCTAGGAGAGGAGGTAAGAGAATCAGAGTCTTGTACAGGGTAAGTACTGGGGGGGATATTGGATTCACTTACCAGGGGAGGTTCTGCTGATGGGAAAGAGAGCAGGAGGAGCAGGGAAGTACAGAGAATCCAAGCTTCTGTTGGGTTAAGGTACGGGGGGGAGATTGGAGTTCTTACCAGGGGGGGGTTCTGCCTGACATGGGGAAGAGAGCAGCAGGGAGCAGGAGGTACAGAGTACTCAGAGCTTTGTACACTGGTAAGTATGGGGGGAGATGGATTCCATTACCCAGGGGAGGGGGTTCCTGCTGACCATGGGAAAAGAGGCAGCCAGGAGCAGAAGTAACAGAGAATAGAGCTTGGTAGCCTGGGTAAGTATGGGGGGGAGATTGGGATTCACTTACCCATGGGGTGGGTTTCCTGCCTGACATGGGGGAAAAGAGAGCAAGCTTCCCAGGGAGCAGGGAAGTACAGAGAATCAGAGCTCTGTACTGGTAAGGTATGCTGGGGCGGAGAATTTGGAGAATTTTCCTACCAACATGGGGGTGGGGTTTCTGCTGACATGGAAAGTGAGAGCAGGCCGCAGAGCAGGAAGTAAGAGAATCAGAGCTCTGTACCTGGGTAAGTAATAGGGGGAGATTGGATTCATTTACCAGGGGGGGGTTCCCTGCCGTACCATTGGGAAAGAGAGCATGCCACAGGAGGAGGAGTAGCAGAAATGCAGAGCTCTGTACCTGGGTAAGTACTCCTAGGGGGGAGCTTGGATTCACTTGACCAGGGGGGGGTTCCTGCCGTGACATGGGAAAGAGGAGGCCAGGAGCAGGAAGTACGAGAGAATCAGCAGATTGTAGTGGGTGTACTGGGGGGGAGATTGGTTCACTTGACACCAGGGGGGGGTTCTGCCTTACATGGGAAACGAGAGCAGCCCAGGGGAGGAGTACAGAGAAGTAGAGCTCTGTTAGCCTGAGGTAAGTACTCGGGGGAGTTGGATTCACTTCCCAGGGGGAGGTTCTGCCTGGACCGCTGGGAAAGAGAGCAGCCCAGGAGCAGGAAAGTAAGGAGAAATCAGAGCTCTGTTACTGGGTAAGTATGGGGGGAGATTGGATGTTCATTACCCAGGGGGAGGTTCCTGCTGGCCATGGAAGGAGAGGCAGCAGGAGCAGGAAGATACTAGAGGAAATCAGGCGTCTGTACCTGGGTAGTACGGGGGAGATTGGATTCACTACCTCAGGGGGGCGGTTCTGCAGTGACATGGGAAAGAGAGAGCCAGGAGCAGGAAAGTAGCAGAGAATAGGAGCTCTGTCCCTGGGTAATAACTAGGGGGGAGATTGGATTCCACTTGCCGGGGCAGGTTCCTGTCTGACATGGGGAAAGAGGAGCGAGCTATGGACAGGAAGTACAAGGAGAATCGAGAGCTCTGGACTGGTAAGTATTGAGGGGGGATATTGGGATTCACTTACCGAGGGGGAGGTTCCTGCTGCACCATGGAATGAGAGAGCCGGAGCAGGGAAGTAACGGAGAAGAATGGGCAGGCTCTGTAAGCTGGGGGTAAGTATGGGGGGAGATTGGATTCCTTACCAGGGGGGGGTCTGCCTGCATGAGGGAAAAGAAGAGAGCGCAGGGGGAGCAGGAAAGTCGAGATCAGAGCGATCTGGTACCTTGGGTAGATGTATGGGGTGGAGATTGGGATTTACACTACAGGGAGGGGGTTTCCTGCGTGAACCCCTGATGGGAAAGTCAGGAGCCAGGAGGTCTGTGCCTGGGTAGGCTATAGGGGGGAGATTGGTTCGACTTACCCATCGGGGTGGGTTCCTTGGCGCTCTCGAGAGCAGAGAGAGAAGTAACAAGAGGAATCCAGAAGTCTTGTACTGGGTAAGGTACTCGGGGGGAGATTGGATTCACTTACCATGGGGGTGGGGTTTCTGCTGACCGGAGAGCAGAAGAGAGAGAGAAAGTAAGAAGATCACGAGATCTGTACCTGGGTAGTACTGGGGGAGATTTGGATTCACTTACCAGGGGGGTTCTGTGACATGGGAAAGAAGCAGAGGAGCAGGAAGTAGCAGGGAGAATACAGTCTCTGTAACGTCGTAGAGTCATGCTGGGGGGAGATTGGATTGCACTTACCAGGGGGGGGTTCTGCCTGACATCGGGAAAGAGGGAGAGTTGCTCCAGGAGCAGAAGTAGCAGGAATCAGAGTCTGTAACATGGGTAAGTATGGGGGGAGATTGGATGTTACTTACGGGGGTGGGGTTCCTGTGACCATGGGAAGAGAGAGCCCAGGAGCAGGAAGTACAGAGAATCGAGTCAGCTTCTTGTCTGGGTAAGTACTTTTGGCGGGGAGATTGGATTAACTTACCCGAGGGGGGAGTTCCGTCTGACCATGGGAAGAGGAGCCAGGAGAGAGAGGGAAGTACAGAGAATCAGAGCTCGTATGGGTAAGTACTGGGGGGAGTTGATTCACTTGACCAGGGGTTCTGCGACCATGAAGAGATGTAGCAGCCCAGGACAGGAAAGTACAGAGAAGTCAGAGCTCTGTACGTGGTAAAGTCTGGGGGGAGATTGGATTGCACTTACGCAGGGGAGGGGTTCCTGCTGGACTGGGAAAGAGAGCAGCCAGAGAGGAATACAGATGAAATCAAGGCTCTGTACTGAGGTAGATACTAGGGGAGATTTGGATTCACTTAACCCAGGTGGGGTGGGGTTCTGCTGACCATGGGGAGAGAGCAGACCAGGGCAGGAAGTAAGAGATCAAGGTCTGTACCTGGGTAACGGTACTGGGGGGAGATTGGATTCACTTACGCAGGGGGAGAGTTTCTGTCGTGACCATGGAAAGGAGAGCAGCCAGGAGCGAGTAACGAGAAGCAGAGCTTGTACTGGGTTAGTACTGGGGGGAGATTGGAGTTCATTACCCAGGGGAGTTCGTGTTGAACATAAGGTGAAAAGAGAGCGCAGCCCCAGGAGAGGTAAGTACAAGAGAGAATCAGAGGTTTCTGGTACCATTGGGTAGTATTTTGGGGGGATATTGGATGTCCAGCTTGATGCAGAGGGGGGTTGCCTGTGTGACCAGTGGGAGAGAGCAGCCAGGAGAAGGAAGTACCGAGAATCAGAGTCTAGTACCTGGGTAAAAAGTATCTGGAGGAGGATTGGGATTCAACTTACCCAGGGGGGGGGGGTTCCTGCTGACATGGAGTACAGAAGGGCGAGCTCCAGGGCAAGGAAGGTACTGAGAATACAGAGTTGTACTGGATAGATATTGGGGGAAGATTGGATTCACTTACCGGGCAGGGGGGGGGTTCTGCCGTGACATTTGGGAAAGAGAGGCAGCTAGGGAAGCAAGGAAGTAAGAGAATCCGATCTTGTACTGGGTAAGTATAAGTGGGGGAGTTGGATTCACTTCCCAGGGGGGGGTTTGCCTGACACCATGAGGAGAAAGTAGAGGCAGCCCAGGAGCGGAAGTACGAGAATCAGAGTCTGTAACTGGGTAAGTACTGGGAGGAGATGGGGAGTTCACTACCCCAGAGGGGGGTTCTGCCTGACATTAGGGATAAGAGAGAGCAGGAGCGGAGAGTACAGAGAGATCAGGAGCTCTGTACTGGTAAGTATGGGGGGCAGATTGGATTGCCTTCCAGGGGGAGGTCTGGCTGACCATGGGGAAAGAGAGCAGCCGGAGCAGGAAGTACATGAGAATGTGCAGAGCTCTGTACTGGGTATGTACTGGGGGGAAGATTGGATTCACTTACCAGGGGGAGGTTCTGCCTGACCATGGGAAAGAGAGCAGCCAGGAGAGGAAGTTAAGAGAATGAGAGATCTGTACCTGGTAGTACTGCGGTGGAAGATGGATTCACTTTACTCCAGGGGGGGATTCTGCTGACCATTGGAAAAGGAGCGCCAGGGAGCAGGAAGTACAGAGAATCAGAGCTCGTGTACTGGGTAATACTGGGGGAGATTGGATTTCACTTACAGAGGGGGGTTCTGTGTGACCATGGGAACGGGAGCAGTGCCTAGGAGCAGAGTACAGAGAATAGAGATCTGTCTGGGTAGTATGGGGGGAGATTGGGATTCACTTACCCATGGGGGTGGGGTTTTTCCTGCCTGAACCATGGGAAGAGAGCAGACGCAAGGGCAGGAAGTACAGAGAATCAGAGTCTGTACTGGGTAAGTACGGGGGGAGATTGGATTCACTTCCTGGGGTGGGGTTCTGCCTGCCATGGGAAAGAGAGCAGCCAGGAGCAGGAAGTAGAGTAATACAGAGTCTGTAACTGGGTAAGGTACTGGGGGAGATTCGGATTGCACTTACCGCGGGGGTGGGTTTGTCCGCTGCACGATGGAAGAGAGCAGTTCCCGGGACGAAGTAAGAGAAATCAGAGCTCTTGTACCGTGGGTAAGTATGGGGAGATTTGGATTCACTTACCAGGGGGGGGTTTGGGCTGACGCATGGAAAGAGAGCAGCCAGGAGCAGGCAAGTGAACAGGAGAATCAGAGTCTGTAACTGGTAGTATGGAGGAGATTGGATTCACTACGCATGGGAGGTGTGGAGGTTCTAGCCATGACATGGGAAAGAGAGCAGCCAGGAGAGGAAGTAAGGAGAATCAGGAGTCTGTTGAGCTGGTAAGTAATGGGGGGAGATTGATTATTACACGCAGGGGGAGGTTCCTGTTGACATGGGAGAGAGAGCAGCCAGGGCAGGAAGTACAGAGAATAAGAGCTCTTGTACTGGGTAAGTACTTTGGGGGAGATTGGAGTTCACATTCCCGGGGGGTTCCTGCCTGACATGGGAAAGATGAGGCGAGCAGGAGCAGGAAGTCAGAGAATCGAGCTGCTGTAGCCTGGGTAAGGGTATGGGGGTAAGATTGAGATTTCACGTTACGCGGGGGAGGAGGGATTCTGCTGGGACATGAGGGAGAAGAGAGAAACAGAGGGGGTCAGATTGAATACAGGAGTAATCCAGAGCTTGTACCTGGTAAGGCTAAGTTTGTTAGGGGGGTAGATTGATTTCACTTAGCCATAGGGGGGTGGGGGCGTTGCTGCCTGACATGGGAAAGAGAGGAGCCCAGGGAGCAGGAGTCAGGAGAATCATGAGCTCTGTTACGCTGGTAAGATTAAAAGGGGGGAGATTGGATTCATTACCAGGGTGGAGGTTGCGCATGTCTGCATGGGAAGAGAGCAGCCAGGAGAGGGAAGTAAGAGAATAGGAGCTCTGTACTGGGATAAGTTATGGGGGGGAGCATTGGATTCACTTACCGAGGGGGGGTTGTCTGGGGGGCTGTAGGAGGATATAGAAGGGGTGGAAGGTGGTCGGAGGGTGGTGGTGGGTGTGTGGTGGAGGGGGGGGAGAGGGGTAGTGGGGGAGGGTGAGCGGAGAGGAAGAGTGGGGGGAAGATAGGAAGGCGGTGGGGGGCTTGAGGTGGAAGGGGATTACAGAGGGGGGTGGGAAGGAAGTGAGATAGTGCGTAGGAGCGGAGTAGCGGGGAGTGAGGTGACCACAACCCACCCGTGTGGGCGGGTGTGAGCTGTAGCGGGAGTTAGTGGGGGGTGGCAGGCGGGATGCATAATGTTGGAAATTAGGGGGGGGTGAGGTGTTAGTTGGAGAGGATGAGGGGACGTTGCATTCGCGTGGAAAAGACGTAGGTGTGGGGTAGAAGGTGTTTTAGGTATAGGGATTATAAGCGTTGGGGGATGGTAAATGGGATAGGAGGGTGGAGGGGATGGGGGCTGTAGTTGGCGTTTAGGTAGTAGCGTGTGTGGAGAGCAGGATCCGTAGGAGGTGGGTGCGCGGCGTGGGTCCAAACGAAGGTCGGGGGGTGAGGGGAACGGGCGGTGACGTGGGGTGGAGGGGCGGGGGAGGGAGGCATGATGCTCATGGGAGGTCGAGTAGGGAATAGGAGGTGCGTGGAGGCCGTTGTCCGATTCAGAAGGCCGACGTCGTAGGCGGAACCTGGGCAAAGGGGCAATGGGGGGAGTCGTAGGTGGTTGGGGATTGGAGGAAGTTGAGAGAAGTCGAAGGGCAAGTTGGAGGTCGGAGCAAGTGGGTTGGAAGAGAGTGAAAGTCGGTGCCGCGAGGGGAGTTGGGTGAAGGGGGCCCGATGAAAGAGTGACTGGGGCCAAGAAAGAGGCGATGGGGGAAGATTGTAAAGGGTGTGGTAAGTCTGTCAGAAGGGTGAGGGGGAGGAGGAGTGGGAGTTGTGGAGTGGGTGAGATGAGGATGTGGGGATAGGGAGGTTCTGTTGACCATCGGGAAGGAGAGCAGCCCAGGAGCAGGAAGTACATGAGATCAGAGCTCTGTACCGTGGGGTAAGTACTGGGGGGAGATTGGATTCCAGGTTATCCCAGGGGGGAGGTTCCTGCCTGACCATGGGAAAGAGAGCAGCCAGGAGCAGGAAGTACAGAGAATCAGAGTCTTGTACCTGGGTTATGGGGAGTTGGATTCAGACTTACCCGGGGGGGGGGGTTCTGCTGACATAGGGAAAGAGAGCAGCCAGGAGCAGGATACGAGAAATCAGAGCTTGTACCTGGGTAGTACTGGGGAGATGGATCACTTACCAGGGGAGGGTTCCTGCTGACCATGGGGAAAAGAGAGCAGCCAGGAGCAGGAGTACAAGAGGAATCCAGGCTTCTGTACCTGGGTAAGTATGGGGGAGATTGGATTCGCTTACAAGGGGGGGGTTCTGCTGACCATGGAGGTAGAGCGAGCCCAGGAGCAGGAAGTACACGAGAATGGAGAGCTATGTATGGGGTAAGTATCTGGGGGAGATTGGATTTCGCAGGATGGGGGGGGGTGTTCTGCTGCCATGGGGAATGCATTTTGTTGGGTACATTCCATGCAACACCGATTGATCAGTAGGGTATTTTATGTATATAATTGCTCTACATCCATCAGTCCTCTGCAGTTTGCCCCCTCCTGCCCTCGCTGCCCGGAGATGCTTTTCCTTGCGCTAGAATAATTAAGGTTCACCTCACATAATGATATTTGCTGTTTCGTATGGAGTAAGGTTAATACGTACTATTGGTATGGGAGTAGCTTTTCGCTGGGAGTCAGTATTTGCGCGTAGCCACCCTGCCGCAATAAAACATTCCCTGTGGTGACTACGTGTCTTGTCGATTTCCTCGATGTCAGCTAATGCTGATAAGTTCTCAGTGTTGTTTGTCAGTCCATTGTTCTGCACATTCAGGGCCCGTTGCTGGGCACTTATCTCCATAGCGACTCATTAGTCCTTCTTGCAGGCTCAAATTCAAAGCGAATCCCACAGAGCAAACTTTTCAGGGGCCTTTTCATCCCAGAGGGGATCATTAGGCTCCGCCCCTATTGGAGAAATAGCCCCCGCTCCCTTGGGTCTGTGGGAATCAGAAGGGCAGAGGCAGCGCTGGTCGTCCAACCAAAGCTCCTCGCTGGCACTTGTGCTCTCTTCCCCCGGGGCAGATAGGAAACCTACTGGGCTGTTCTCTTACCTTCTAGGGGCAGGTAGGAAAGTTCTCTGTGTCTCTTGTCTTCTCCCAAGTGTGTAACAAGTTGTATTGTTGTGTATCTGCCCACTAATCCCACCCCCTACAGGTACCCCCGGCGCTGTGCCCTAATTACCCTCTTGCCCCACTTACTGTGTGTGGGATTTCTATGGCAGATGTGGACTTGCCAGTTAGGGAAGTAGTGGAATGGATAGCCGACCAGTGTACCTGATCAGGGGGTCCGCATCTAGTCCGATAGTCTGACTTACGTACCATGATACCGCTGTCAGGGGATCCCCATATAGTCATATACCTATCAGGGGAAGTCCCCCATTCTAGGTCCATATCGCATTACAAACCATATACCTTAGTAGGATCCCCATCTAGTCCCATATACCTATCAGAGGGATCCCCCAATTGTAGTGCCATAGTACGGCTATAGGGATCCCATTCTAGTCATATATAGCGCTATTCAGGGATCCCCATCTAGTCCGATATCCGCACTTTACATCACATATACCTTCAAGGATCCTCCCATGTGCGATATCCGCACTTGACGGTACCAATACCTGATCAGGGGATCCCGATGCTAGTCGCCATACCGCAACTACGTACGCATATACCAGCGATAGATCCCCGAATTGTCATAGTCGCATACCGCCATATACCTATAGGATCCCCATAGTCGCGATATCGCGACTTACGTACCCAATAGTATGGGGATCCCCATCTTGAGTCCGATGATCTATCAGGGGATCCGCCGATGCTAGGTCGCTATCGGCATTCACACCAGTATACCTATCAAGGAATCACATCTTAGTTCCCATATGCATTTACACACATATACTATCAGGGGATCCCATACTAGTCCATATCCGACTTCACACTGCTATACCTATCAAGGGATCCCCATCTGTCCATATCCGCATTGTACCACCATATACGCTATCAGGGATCCCCGTGTAGTCATATCGCACTTACGTACCATATACCTATCAGGGATCTCCCGCATTAGTCCATGGTCGCATTTAACACATATACCTATCAAGGGATCCCCCCATCTAGTCATATCTGCCTTAACGTACCATACTAACCTTAGGGGATCCCCCATGTAAGTCCCTATCGCTTATGTCATATACTCTAGTCAGGGGATCCTCCATCTAAGTGCATAATACGCGAACTTACGTACATATTACCCTATCAGGGGAATCCCCCATCTAGTCGATATACACTATCGGGGATCCCCATCTAAGTCCCTATCGTCAGTTTACGCACCTATACCTCTCTCAAGGGATCCATCTAGTCATATCGCACTTACACATATACTATCAGGGGATGCCCTCATCTGAGTCCAATATGCGCACTTAGACCTCCATTATAGATAGTCAAGGGATCTGCGCCCATCTAGTCATAGTCCGCACTTAGACCCCATGATACCTTGAAGGGATTTCCCATCTGAGTGCCCATAGTCGACTTACGTACCATCTCCATAAGGGATGCCCATCTAGTCATATCGCATTTAACACATATACGCTAGTAGGGATCCCCCATGCTAGTCATAGCACTTCACACCATATGACCTACAAGGGGATCCCCATCTAGTCCGCTAGTCGCGGCATTACACGCCATACCTATCAGGGGGATCCCCCATTCGTAGTTCCATATCCTGCTTATGTACCATATACCTAATCAGTGGTTCCACATCACTAGTCGCATTATCGCAGCTATTGTAGCACAAAGTACCTTAGGATCTTCCATTGTGCGATTCCGCATTACAGCATATACCTATCAAGGATTCCCCCCACGGGAGTCTGAGTCATATACGCACTTACACACCATATACCATCAGGATCCTCACCCTCAGTCCATGGATCCGCACTTGAGACACCCATGATACCTAATCAGGGGATCCCCCCTCTAAGTCCATATCAACATAGTTGCGCATATACGTATCAGGGATCGCTCATCGTAGTCCGATAGTCGCTTCACACCCATATACCCTTCAGGGGATCCCCATCTTAGTCCATATCGCATTACACAACCATGATGACCGCGTATCAGGGGATCCCATCTAGTAAGCGTATGCCGCACTTATTGTACCCATATAGCTATCAGGGTCCTCCAGATGCCCCATAGTCCGTATCCGCACGTTAACACAGATGTATAAGGGGATTCCCCCAGGTGGCTATGAGTCGCATCATCCGCAACTTTGTGTCCTAGTAGCCTATCAGGGGGACCCCCTCTGAGTCCATAATCGCCTGTAACCATATACCTATAAGGGGATACCGCATCTAGTCCCTATGAGCTTATGTACCATAATTCCCTATCAGGGGGATCCCCCATCTGAGTACCATATCGCACTTATGTAGCTATGACCCTATGGGAGTGGCTCATCTAGTGCCATATCCGATTCCACCATAGTACCCTATCGAGGGGGAATCCCCATCTAGTCATATCGCTAACCCCATATAGCCTATCAGGGGATCCCACCGATCTAGTCCATATCCGGACTAATGTAGCATATAGCCCTATTTGCAGGGGGATATCCATCTAGTCCCATATTCGATTACACACCCATATACGATTGAAGGGATCCCATCTAGTCCATATGACAGCTTACACACATTACCCATATTCAAGGGATCCCATCTAGTCCGATATCCGCACTATTATGTACCAACATATACTAATCAAGGGGATCCCCATCTAGTCTATCCGACTTCGACGCATATACCTATAAGGGATGGTCCATGCTAGTCATATCGCATCTTGACTCCCATATACCATATCAGGGGATCCCCCATCTAGTCCATAATCGCAGTTAGCACACAGCATATACTTATCAAGGGTCCCCATCTTATCCTATCCGACTTATACCATAATCTATCAGAGGGAGTCCGCCATGTATGTCCATAACCGTCGCATTATGTACCGATATACCTATCAGGGATCCTCATCTTAGTCATATCGCTCTTCAACCATATAATCTATCAAGGGATAACATCTAGTCATATCCGCCTTACACACCATATACCTATCAGGGATCCCGATCTAGTCCATATCTCGGCACTTACGAGAGCACCATATACCTTATCAAGGGACTCGCGCATTAGTCCTTCGCATTTACAGGACGACACCATATACTATCAGGGGATCCCGATCTAGTCCCATATCGCTTAACACCCATATACCTAGGATCCCATCTAGTCCACTATCGCATTACACACATATACCTTATCAGGGGTCCCCATCTAGCCATATCGATTATGTCCATATCCTTATAGGGGATCCCATGCTAGTCATATCCGCACTTATGTACCCATATACCCTATCAGGGGATCCCTCCATCTAGTCCCATATCCGCACTTACACACCTATCTATCAAGGGATCCCCTAGTCCCATATCCGCACTTACACACCCATATACCCTATCAGGGGATCCCCCATCTAGTCCCATATCCGCACTTACGTACCCATATACCCTATCAGGGGATCCCATCTAGTCATAATCGAGTATTTACCCATATACTCTATAGGGGATCTCATTAAGTCATATCCGCATTAGCATGACCCATATACCCATCAGGGGGATCCCATTAGACCATTATGCCGACTTACACACCCATATACCCGTATCAGGGGATCGCCCCATTAGCCCATATCGCACTTATGTCCATATAACGCTATCAGGGGATCTCCATCTAGTCACCTATCGCAACTACACCCATATAGCCCTACAAGGATACCATCTGTCCCATATTCGCACTTACACACTCATATACCCTATAAGGGGATTCCCATCTAGTCATATCCGCTTTCTGTACGATATGTACCTTCAGGGTGATCCCTCATTAGTCCATAATCGCATTATGTAGCAGATATCCTAGAATAGGGGAATCCCTCATCTAGTCCATAGTCGGATTGACACACCATTACCTATAGGGGATCCCCATCTAGTCCAATATCGCACTTTACACACCATAACCACTCTATCAGGGATCCCCATCTAGGTCCATATCCGGCACCTTATGTACCCTAATACTAATCAGGTGGATCCTCCTCTAGTCCATATCCGACTTAACAACCATATACCCTATCAAGGATCCACCATTAGTCCATATCCGCACTTACACACCCACATATCTAAGGGACCCATCTAGTCCCATATCCGCACTTATGTTACCATAACCTAGTAGGGGAGATGCCCATGCTAGTCCAGAATCCGCACGTTATGTCCAGCATATCCCTATAGGGGATCTCTATTAGTCCATATCGCACTTATCACCATGATACCTATCAGGGGATGCGATCTAGTCCATATCCGCATTAAAAGCGCGTATACCTATCAAGGGATCCCCCATCGATGATGTCCATATCGCGCTTTACACACTCATTATAGCTCTATCGAAGGGGATCCCGCCATCTAGTTCTCATATTCCGCAACATTACACAACCTATACTCTATCAATGGGGGTGGGATCCCCATCTAGTGCCATATGCACTGTACTACACCCATAGATACCTATAAGGGTCCCTTCTACGATCCATGATCGCATTACAACCCATATACGATCAAGGGATCCCATCTAGTCCATATCCGCTTTATCGTACCTATACCCTATCAGGGGATCCCCCCATCTAGTCCCATATCCGCACTTATGTACCCATATACCCTATCAGGGAGATCCCTCCATCTAGTCCTATATCCGCACTTACACACCATATACTATCAGGGGATCCGATTGAGTCATATCGCACTTACACACCATTTATACCTAAGTAGGGGGGGGTTGGGGGGATCTCATTAGTCCATATCGCACTTACACCATGATACCCTATCAAGGATCCTGCCTCGTAGTCCTAAGTCCGCGACTTAACACTCCATGACTACTAAAGGGTACCGCCATTCTAGTCCCATATCGTTTACACCGCTATACCCTATTAAGGGATCCCAGTCGTGTCATCGACCTTAACACCCATGATACGCTATCAGGGATCCCCCAATCTAGTATATGCATTGCACACCATAGGACCTATCAAGTGGATCCCCCATGCTAGTCCATATCCGGATTACGCACCTATAACACTAGATGCGGGGATTGCTCCAATTAAGTCCCGGTGAGTTGGCCGTCCCGGGGGGTGCTGTTGGGACAGTTCAGGGGTGATGTGTGGCGCAATACCGGCGTTTATTGGCACAGTCCCTGGTGAGTTGAGGCAACGCATGGGGCAAAATTTCTTGTCGGCATACGACGGCCATGAATTGCGACATTTGCTGAGATGTCACGTTCGGGTATGGGGTACATTTTTCAATGGGGTTCCCTCGGTTGGTGCAGTTATAGCACTAGATTATTATGGTTACTGGATCCCAGTCAGAGTATATTATCTGTTGTAGCACGCGGATCCGTATATCACTAGTTAGTATGGTTAAGGATGGATCCCAGTCGAGCCGCAATCATCTAGTTCTGTTTGTGCAGCGGATGCCTTATACACTAGGTTAATTATAGGTAATGGCACAGGTCCGCATGCACTATGATTCCTGTTGTACAGCGGTCCTTATAGCACTAGAGTTTATATGGTGAACTGGATCGAGCTGAGCAGCAGATTTTTCTGATTTGTACAGCGGATCCGGTATGACAGTATTGTTATGGTGTCTGGATCCAGTTCCAGCGCATCATTATTTCTTGTTGTACAGGACAGATCCGTATACCTAGGTATATTGAGTGGTTACTGGATCCAGTCGCAGCCATCATTTATTCTGTTGTGATGGGAATGCCGATGATAATGCTGAGTTATTTATGGTTTAAGTCTTGGATTCGGAGTCCAGCCGCATCAGTTATTGTGTGTATCAGGGGGATCCGTCTACACTAGGTTTTTATGGTTAATAGGGATCCCAGGTCAGCAGGCCATGCATTAGTTCGCTGTGTAGTCACGCGATCCCGTAGTCCACTAGAGTTTATGGTAACTGGGATTCAGTCCAAGCCTCATTATTCTGTGTTGTAGGAGGGCCCGTTTACAGTAGTTATTATGGGTTACCTGGATCGAGTCCCGAGCCTCATTATTCTGTTTGTACAGCGGATCCGTATAACTAGTTAATTATGGTTTACTGGATACGAGTACAGATATTTTCTGTTGTACAGACGGATTCCCGTATACCTAGTTTTTATGTTACTGGAAGTCCAGTCCGGGCCAGTCTTGGTTCTGTCTGTACTGGGATCCCGTATACTAGTAGTTTATGGTATGGAATCAGTCCAGAGCATATTATTTCTGTTGTCAAGAGGATCGTATACCTATTGATTATGGTTACTAGATCGGCTCTCGTCAGTACCGAGCCATTTATGTCGTGTGTACGCGCATCCGTAATTACACTAGTTATTATGAGGTTAATGGATCTGGGTCCAGCCATCATTAGTTTGTTGTACAGCGGATACAGTATAGCAGGCTGTTTGTATATTAAGTGGTTACTGGACCAGTCCAGCATCATTATTCTGTGTACAGGGATCCCGTTACACTAGTTGAATTGATGGACTGGATACCAGGTCAGCCCGGTCATTATGCTGTTGTACGCGGATCCCGGTATTCCTAGTTATTTAGTGGTTACTGGCAGACAGGTACCCAGTAATCATTATTCTGTGTGTTAGCAGCGGATCCCGTATGCACTAGTTATTTATGGTTACTGGAGTCCCAGTTCAGACATCATGTATTCTGTTGTACAGCGGATGCGTATACACTGTTATTGTTGGTTACTGGATTCCAGTCCTAGCCATCACTATTCTGTGTTGTACGCGGATGCCCTTCATACATAGTTATTATGGTTCTTGGATCCGTCGCAGCCATTTATTCTTTGTTGTGAAGCGGATCCCGTATCACTAGTTATTTGGGTTCTGGAGTTCAGTCGCAGATCATTATTCTGTTGTACAGCGGATCGGCGTATAACCTAGTTATTATGGTTATGGATCAGTCCAGCATCATTATTGCTGTTTTGTTATCATGCGGATCTTATAACTAGTTATTATGGTTAATGGATTCCCAGTCGCAGCCATCATTATTACTGTTGTCAAGCGGATCTTATACACTAGTTATTGATGGTTATGGATCCCAGTCCCAGGCCAGTCACTATTTCTGTTGTACAAGCGGATTCCTTATACACTAGTTTATTATGGTTACTGGATCGCAGTCGTCGAGCAATATTCTGAGTTTTTTTTTTTTTTTTTTTTTGTTTTATTTGTGCAGGCGGATCCCTTATGACTAAGGTTATTATGGTTAACTGTCGCAGTCCAGCATCATTATTCCTGTGTATCAGCGGAATCCCGGGTATAGCACTAGTTGTTAGTGGTTACTTATGGAGTCCCGTCAGCCAATCAATTATGTCCTGTTGTACACAGCGGATCCCGTATAACACTAGTTTGGTTATGGGTTTATGGAGTCAGTACCAGCCATTATTAATTAGTGTTACAGCGGATCGTATAGCACTAGTTGTGTGTGGGTACTGGATCCAGTCCGCAGCATCATTATTACAAAGCGGATCCGTATACCTAGTTTTATTATGGTTCTGGATCCAAGTCCGAGCCATCAATTATTCTGTTGTACAGCGGATCGATTGAGACTGAGGTTGTATGGTTACTGATCACAGTCGCCAGCATATTATTCTGTGTGCAGCGGATCGTTACACTGTTGTTATGGTTACTGGACGTCCCGGTCCAGCGCATTATTATTCTGTGTAAGTGGGATTTCCCGTTATAACTAATTGTATGGTTAATTGGAGTCCAGTCCGCCATCACTATTCGTGTTGATAAGCGGATCCGTATACACTAGTTATTATGGTTACTGGATCCCAGTCCCAGCCATCACTATTCTGTTGTTACAGCGGATCCCGTATACACTAGTTTTTATGGTTACTGGATCCCAGTCCCAGCCATCACTATTCTGTTTTACAGCGGATCCCGTATACACTAGTTATTATGGTTACAGGATCCCAGTCCCAGCCATCACTCTTCTGTTGTACAGTGGATCCCGTATACACTAGTTATTATGGTTACTGGATCCCAGTCCCAGCCATCACTATTCTGTTGTACAGCGGATCCCGTATACACTAGTTTTTATGGTTACTGGATCCCAGTCCCAGCCATCACTATTCTGTTGTACAGCGGATCCCGTATACACTAGTTATTATGGTTACTGGATCCCAGTCCCAGCCATCACTATTCTGTTGTACAGCGGATCCCGTATACACTAGTTATTATGGTTACTGGATCCCAGTCCCATCCATCACTATTCTGTTGTACAGCGGATCCCGTATACACTAGTTTACACACACAGTATAGCACACACAGGCAGCATAGGGCAGGCAGAGTATGGCCCACACACGCAGCATAGGGCAGGCAGAGTATGGCCCACACACGCAGCATAGGGCAGGCAGAGTATGGCACACACAGGCAGGGTAGGGCAGGCAGAGTATGGCACACAGGCAGCATAGGGCAGGCAGAGTATGGCACACACAGGCAGCATAGGGCAGGCAGAGTATGGCCCACACACGCAGCATAGGGCAGGCAGAGTATGGCACACACAGGCAGGGTAGGGCAGGCAGAGTATGGCACACAGGCAGCATAGGGCAGGCAGAGTATGGCACACACACGCAGCATAGGGCAGGCAGAGTATGGCACACACAGGCAGGGTAGGGCAGGCAGAGTATGGCACACACCAGGCAGCATAGGGCAGGCAGAGTATGGCACACACAGGCAGCATAGGGAAGGCAGAGTATGGCACACACAAGTAGGGCAGGCAGAGTATGGCACACACAGGCAGGGTAGGGCAGGCAGAGTATGGCACACACAGGCAGCATAGGGCAGGCAGAGTATGGCACACACAGGCAGGGTAGGGCAGGCAGAGTATGGCCCACACACGCAGCATAGGGCAGGCAGAGTATGGCACACACAGGCAGCATAGGGCAGGCAGAGTATGTCACACACAGGCAGCATAGGGCAGGCAGAGTATGTCACACACAGGCAGCATAGGGCAGGCAGAGTATGGCACACACACCGCAGGCATAGGGCCAGAGGCAGAGTATGGCACACACAGGCAGGGTAGGGCAGGCAGAGTATGGCACACACAGGCAGCATAGGGCAGGCAGAGTATGGCACACACACGCAGCATAGGGCAGGCAGAGTATGGCACACACAGGCAGGGTAGGGCAGGCAGAGTATGGCACACACAGGCAGCATAAGGCAGGCAGAGTATGGCACACACTGGCAGCATAGGGCAGGCAGAGTATGGTACACACAGGCAGCATAGGGCAGGCAGAGTATGGCACACAGGCAGTACATAAAGGGACACAATGCAGGCACTGTCTGAGTTGTGAACAGGTGAACAATGTAGCTGATTACAGTCTGAGTTTTGAACAATGCAGAGATTAAAAGGTGGAACAACACAGGGAATTACATGTATAAACAATACAGGGGGTTACAGCCTGAATCTGAGGTGGAACTATGCAGGGGGGGCAGTTAATCTCAGTACTGATACCATTTAAATCTTATACAAAGGGAAGCAGTCCCAGCAGCCAGACAGGTGGGGGGCCACACAGAGGGGGGCCGTGGGCCGCCAGTTGGACAGCACTGGTCTAGATCCCAGTATAACCAATGTAATCACTTTGTAGAGCGGATCCCTGATACTCTAATTTTTATTGTTACATTGTTGTATAGTTGTTCCCTGTTCCTTTGTTATTACAGTTACTAGATCCTATAATAACTCCCCTAATAAATATACTGTTCTACAGCCACATTGTGACTCCCAGGCAATAACAATGGGACACGAGGGGCTGCCCAGTCAGTATGGGGGGAGCGGGGGGAGGGGGGGGTGCTGCTCAGGGCACCATGATAATTGTCCAGCTTTTGACCCCAGATGATTAGGGCAGAACTGGGGCCCCTGAAAGGTTTTCCCTTTGTGCAGCGGCAGAAGGAGCACAGAGAGCATCAGCCTCGCTCATGGCGTGAGTGTGAGCCCCTTACTTGTCTGGGGGGGCCTGGCGTGTGAGTAACTTAATCTGTAGCCCCTGTACCCCTGTAACCCCCTGTACCCCTGTATCCCTGTAACCTCCTAATACCCCCTGTACCCCACTAACCCCTGACCCCTGTACCCCTGTATCCCTGTATTCCCCTGTAACCTCCTATACCCCCCTGTACCCCACTAAGCCCCTGTACCCCTGTATCCCCCTGTAACCCCCTGTACCCCTGTATTCCCCTGTAACCTCCTATACCCCCCTGTTACCCCACTAACCCTGTACCCCTGTATCCCCCTGTACCTGTAACCCCTGTACCCCTGTATCACCCTGTAACCCCCTGTATCCCCTGTAACCCCCTGTACCCCTGTATTCCCCTGTAACCTCCTATAGGCCCCCCCTGTACCCCACTAACCCCCTGTACCCCTGTATCCTGTACCCCTGTAACCTCCTATACCCCCCTGTACCCCACTACCCCTGTACCCCTGTATCCCCCTGTAACCCCCTGTACCCCTGTAACCCCCTGTACCCCTGTATTCCCCTGTAACCTCCTATACCCCCCTGTACCCCACTAACCCCCTGTAACCCCCTGTAACCCCCTGTACTCCCCCGTAACCAACTGTACCTCTGTAACCCCCTGTAACCCTATAACCCCCTGTAACCCCCTGTAACCCCCTGTACCCCTGTATTCCCCTGTAACCTCCTATACCCCCTGTACCCCACTAACCCCCTGTACCTGTCCCCCTGTAACAACTGTACCTCTGTAACTCTGTAACCCTATAACCCATTGTAACCCTATAACCCCCTGTAACCCCCTGTACCCCTGTAACCCCCTGTACCCTTGTATCCCCCTGTAGCCCCTATCCCCGAGAAACTTGCCGGGTAAGAGTGTAGCCCCTGTAACCTCCTGTACCCCCTGTAACCCCCTGTACCCCCCTGTAGAACTGTACCCCCTGTAACCCCCTGTACCACTGTAACCCCCTGTACCCCTGTAACCCCCTGTACCACTGTAACCCCGCTGTACCTGTACCCCTGTAACCCCTGTACTACTCAGTAACCCCTGTACCCCTATAACCACCTGTAACCCTGTAACCAACTGTACCCCTGTATCCCCCTGTAACCCCTGTACCCCTGTAATCAACTGTACCCCCCTTTACCCCCCTGTACCCCTGTAACCAACTGTACCCCTGTAACCACCTGTAACCCCCTTTACCCCCCTGTACCCCTGTAACAACTGTACCCCTGTAACCCCCTTTACCCCCCAGTACCCCTGTATTTACCCCCCCTGTACCCCTGTAACCCCTGTACCCCCCTGTACTACTGTAACCCCCTGTACCCCTGTAACCAACTGTACCCCTGTAACCACCTGTAACCCCTTTACCCCCCTGTACTCCCCTGTAACCCTCTGTACCCCTGTAAACTGATTGTTTGGCCTTAGTACCATATGTGCTCCCCATGTACAGCCTTATGGAATATGTGGGCAATGTTTTAGGGGGGTTTCTCCCCGGGCTCCCCTGGTTCCCTTCACTCTATGCTCCTCCCCGACCAGTGGAAATTTCTGGAGATACAGAAGGATCGGGATGTTGTGCACTGTTGTCCTTTCTCCTGCCAATATTGCACTCGTCCCGGCCTCCTGCGTCTCTGGGCTACCTGCCCCCCCAGGGGGTACTTATGTCCTTGCAACCAGGAACATTATCTAGTTTCCCTCTATGCTGGGTCCCCTCCTGGGCTGCTCTCTTTCCCCTGGGTAAGTGAATCCAATCTCCCCCCAGTACTTACCCAGGTACAGAGCTCTGATTCTCTGTACTTCCTGCTCCTGGGCTGCTCTCTTTCCCATGGTCAGGCAGGAACCTCCCCCTGGGTAAGTGAATCCAATCTCCCCCAGTACTTACCCAGGTACAGAGCTCTGATTCTCTGTACTTCCTGCTCCTGGGCTGCTCTCTTTCCCATGGTCAGGCAGGAACCTCCCCCTGGGTAAGTGAATCCAATCTCCCCCCAGTACTTACCCAGGTACAGAGCTCTGATTCTCTGTACTTCCTGCTCCTGGGCTGCTCTCTTTCCCATGGTCAGACAGGAACCTCCCCTGGGTAAGTGAATCCAATCTCCCCCCAGTACTTACCCAGGTACAGAGCTCTGATTCTCTGTACTTCCTGCTCCTGGGCTGCTCTCTTTCCCATGGTCAGACAGGAACCTCCCCCTGGGTAAGTGAATCCAATCTCCCCCCCAGTACTTACCCAGGTACAGAGCTCTGATTCTCTGTACTTCCTGCTCCTGGGCTGCTCTCTTTCCCATGGTCAGGCAGGACCCCCCCCCCGGGTAAGTGAATCCAATCTCCCCCCAGTACTTACCCAGGTACAGAGCTCTGATTCTCTGTACTTCCTGCTCCTGGGCTGCTCTCTTTCCCATGGTCAGGCAGGAACCCCCCCCTGGGTAAGTGAATCCAATCTCCCCCCAGTACTTACCCAGGTACAGAGCTCTGATTCTCTGTACTTCCTGCTCCTGGGCTGCTCTCTTTCCCATGGTCAGGCAGGACCCCCCCCCCCCCTGGGTAAGTGAATCCAATCTCCCCCCAGTACTTACCCAGGTACAGAGCTCTGATTCTCTGTACTTCCTGCTCCTGGGCTGCTCTCTTTCCCATGGTCAGACAGGAACCCCCCCCTGGGTAAGTGAATCCAATCTCCCCCCAGTACTTACCCAGGTACAGAGCTCTGATTCTCTGTACTTCCTGTTCCTGGGCTGCTCTCTTCCCATGGTCAGACAGGAACCTCCCCCTGGGTAAGTGAATCCAATCTCCCCCAGTACTTACCCAGGTACAGAGCTCTGATTCTCTGTACTTCCTGCTCCTGGGCTGCTCTCTTTCCCATGGTCAGACAGGAACCCCCCCCCCTGGGTAAGTGAATCCAATCTCCCCCAGTACTTACCCAGGTACAGAGCTTTGATTCTCTGTACTTCCTGCTCCTGGGCTGCTCTCTTTCCCATGGTCAGGCAGGAACCCCCCCCCCCGTGTAAGTGAATCCAATCTCCCCCCAGTACTTACCCAGGTACAGAGCTCGGATTCTCTGTACTTCCTGCTCCTGGGCTGCTCTCTTTCCCATGGTCAGGCAGGAACCCCCCCCCCCGGGTAAGTGAATCCAATCTCCCCCAGTACTTACCCAGGTACAGAGCTCTGATTCTCTGTACTTCCTGCTCCTGGGCTGCTCTCTTTCCCATGGTCAGGCAGGAACCTCCCCCTGGGTAAGTGAATCCAATCTCCCCCCAGTACTTACCCAGGTACAGAGCTCTGATTCTCTGTACTTCCTGCTCCTGGGCTGCTCTCTTTCCCATGGTCAGGCAGGAACCTCCCCCTGGGTAAGTGAATCCAATCTCCCCCCAGTACTTACCAGGTACAGAGCTATGATTCTCTGTACTTCCTGCTCCTGGGCTGCTCTCTTTCCCATGGTCAGGCAGGAACCCCCCCCCCCCGGGTAAGTGAATCCAATCTCCCCCAGTACTTACCCAGGTACAGAGCTCTGATTCTCTGTACTTGCTGCTCCTGGGCTGCTCTCTTTCCCATGGTCAGGCAGGAACCTCCCCCTGGGTAAGTGAATCCAATCTCCCCCCAGTACTTACCCAGGTACAGAGCTCTGATTCTCTGTACTTCCTGCTCCTGGGCTGCTCTCTTTCCCATGGTCAGGCAGGAACCTCCCCCTGGGTAAGTGAATCCAATCTCCCCCAGTACTTACCAGGTACAGAGCTATGATTCTCTGTACTTCCTGCTCCTGGGCTGCTCTCTTTCCCATGGTCAGGCAGGAACCTCCCCTGGGTAAGTGAATCCAATCTCCCCCCAGTACTTACCAGGTACAGAGCTATGATTCTCTGTACTTCCTGCTCCTGGGCTGCTCTCTTTCCCATGGTCAGGCAGGAACCTCCCCCTGGGTAAGTGAATCCAATCTCCCCCCAGTACTTACCCAGGTACAGAGCTCTGATTCTCTGTACTTCCTGCTCCTGGGCTGCTCTCTTTCCCATGGTCAGGCAGGAACCTCCCCCTGGGTAAGTGAATCCAATCTCCCCCCAGTACTTACCCAGGTACAGAGCTCTGATTCTCTGTACTTCCTGCTCCTGGGCTGCTCTCTTTCCCATGGTCAGGCAGGAACCTCCCCCTGGGTAAGTGAATCCAATCTCCCCCCAGTACTTACCCAGGTACAGAGCTCTGATTCTCTGTACTTCCTGCTCCTGGGCTGCTCTCTTTCCCATGGTCAGGCAGGAACCCCCCCCCGGGTAAGTGAATCCAATCTCCCCCCAGTACTTACCCAGGTACAGAGCTCTGATTCTCTGTACTTCCTGCTCCTGGGCTGCTCTCTTTCCCATGGTCAGACAGGAACCCCCTCCCCTGGGTAAGTGAATCCAATCTCCCCCCAGTACTTACCCAGGTACAGAGCTCTGATTCTCTGTACTTCCTGCTCCTGGGCTGCTCTCTTTCCCATGGTCAGACAGGAACCTCCCCCTGGGTAAGTGAATCCAATCTCCCCCCAGTACTTACCCAGGTACAGAGCTCTGATTCTCTGTACTTCCTGCTCCTGGGCTGCTCTCTTTCCCATGGTCAGGCAGGAACCTCCCCCTGGGTAAGTGAATCCAATCTCCCCCCAGTACTTACCCAGGTTCAGAGCTCTGATTCTCTGTACTTCCTGCTCCTGGGCTGCTCTCTTTCCCATGGTCAGGCAGGAATCTCCCCCTGGGTAAGTGAATCCAATCTCCCCCCAGTACTTACCCAGGTTCAGAGCTCTGATTCTCTGTACTTCCTGCTCCTGGGCTGCTCTCTTTCCCATGGTCAGGCAGGAATCTCCCCCTGGGTAAGTGAATCCAATCTCCCCCCAGTAATTACCCAGGTTCAGAGCTCTGATTCTCCCCAGAAACACTGCGCCCCTCAATGTCCCCTATAGCCTTCTCTCTTGCCCCCTCTGATCCCGGGTACCCCCAACCTCTTTGCCCCCCACAGCAATAAACAAAAATACATCAGGCAGTACAAAAACCTTTGGATTTTTATAAAGGACGGAACAATCCACAAGAAGCCCCATCGAGGGGAAGGGTGGCGCGACGGCGAGTAGATCTTCAGGTTGGTAGATACTTTGGGGGCTACTTACAGGCTGACACCAGAAGACCTTGTGCAACTCCAGTCGAGACCCCCCGCGCCACAAGCCACAGGTAAGTACAATTCTTGGCACCATTTAAATAATTCCAGCCCGATGGGCAAGTGATGTTCTCCTTGTGTAAGAACTTTCCAGCTTATCAGGACATGGACCAATAACCCACCCCAGCCAACCATACAGCCTCTTACATTGGCTACTAGAACCGCCACTGGGATGGGCTTCACTGGGCTTGGTACCGGCCCAGCAGCTCCTAAGATGGCGTCTGTTGGGTGTCCGCTGATCTCTTTGGGGTGGGCAGGGTCAGATACGAGCAGTTTGTTGATGAGAATATTGGTCTAAATTTGGGGCAAGGGGTCATCCTGTACGTTCCTTAATCCTTCCCTTCCTGTAGACCCCGTCGGTACGGTTCAAAGTCTTCTGGAATTGTGTCTGTGTGGGACAAAGAGACACAGGGTGAATGAGAGAGTTCACCAATCTATAGCCCTTTATAGCAAGGTAACTCCTACACAGTGGTGCTGACACAGACCCTCAGGTCTCAGTAGGAGCCTACTCACCATTACACCGGTACTGTAAGTTGGACCAAATGATGTTCTCCTGGGAGAAGCAGAAGACCCCCAATCGTCCCCCTCGCATATTTGTGTCTATAATTACTCCGGAATCAGCCACCAGGTCAACTCCTTCATAAAGCTTTACCCTGAGGGGGGCAAGAAGGCACATATCAGCCTACAGTTACTGTTGCCTTAGAAGTGGACCTCTTTGGTGCTTCAGGGATCTCCTTCATTGCAATCTGACCCAAGACCTACTGGAGACCTTTCTATGGCAAGTCAGCTGTACATGTTGGAGCAAACCGAGACGGTTACAGGGGAAACACATGACTTTAGATGTCTAGTTTAGATGTCTCCATTTGAGATACCTCTTTAGATATCACTTCACTTCAGGCATCTCTGTAGCTTATAGATCTGTCTAGGGTTCAGGGTTGAAGACGTCTCTATAGGTTTAGATGTCTTACTAGATCTCTCTTGATTTGAATTTCTCTATAGGTTTAGATAGTTCAGATGTCTCTGTTTTTTCTCTTACCTGGTACTCTAGTTCAGATGTAGCTCTAGATTTAGATGTCTCTGTTTTTTCACATGGTTCTCTAGTTAAGATAGCTCTCTGGTTCAGATGTCTCTTTAAATAGTTCAGATGTAGCTCTAGTTTATATGTCTCTGTTTGCATGGTTCTCTAGTTTAGTTGTATCTTTAGGTTTAGATGGCTCTCTAGTTCAGATGTCCCTTTAGATAGTTCAGATGTCTCTGTTTTTTCTATTACCTGGTTCTCTAGTTCAGATGTCTCTAGATTGTTCAGATGTAGCTCTAGTTTAGATGTCTCAATTTTTTCTTTTCCATGGTTCTCTAGTTTAGTTGTATCTCTAGGTTTAGATGGCTCTCTAGTTCAGATGTCTCTTTAGATAGTTCAGATGTAGCTCTAGTTTAGATGTCTCTGTTTATTTACATTGTTCCCTAGTTTAGATGTATCTCTAGGTTTAGAATGCTCTCCTGGTGTCTCGATAGTTTAAATGTCTCTCTAGTTTAGATGTATTGTTTGGTTTAGATGGCACTCTAGCTCAGATGTCTCTTTAGATAGTTAAGCTGTAGCTCTAGTTTAGATGTCTCTGTTTGTTTACATGGTTCTCTAGTTTAGACGTATCTCTAGGTTTAGATGGTTCTCCCGTTGTCTCTTTAGTTTAACTGTCTCTCTAGTTTAACTGTCTCTCTAGTTTAGATGTTTCTGCAGATGAGAGAGCCCTGGATCGGAGCTCCAGTTGAACAAAACAGACAGAAGGAGCTACATCCCCAGAATAGAGAGTGCGAGCATCACCCCCTTTCCATGACTTCACCTCTCACAGAAGCCCCAACGGGGAGGGGGAATGGAAGGATGAGAGCGCTAATGGGGGAAGCTCAGCACGGGGTCACTGCCAGGAACGCGGCCCAATCCAGTTCCCAGAGCCAGGACCCCGCTGCCCAACCCCGGCCCATTGTTCTCCTCCTTTCCATATGAAAGGCATTCCTGACACGGATTGGGTTGCTGTGGCGATGCCCAAAAGGACGCCAGGACCCGGCTCCCCACTGACCTCATCGCTTTAAAGTACAATAAAGTGACAGAGTGTGTGTGTGGCACGGCCCCTTTTGTGTGGGACCCCCACCCCCCCTCCCAACGAACCCACCTCCTGAGGGTTTCTGGGAAGGAACTGTAACTCCTTCCTGACCAAAGCTGAAACTAGAACCTTCTGTAAGAATAGGAACCTGTAGAATGAACTAATAGAGGACTACGAGGAGGTCCAAGCAGCCCCCCATCTTACAGCAGCCCCCCAGAATCCACAGATTGCCAGTCTGGGCCTGGTGATATCCCATTGCCTGTCTACCCACCAGTCTACCAGGCTTCTGACCCCCCTCACGCACCTTCTGAGGGTTTCTGGGAAGGAACTGTATCTCCTTCCTGACCAAAGCTGAAACTAGAACCTTCTGTAAGAATAGGAACCTGTAGAAGGAACCAATAGAGGACATTAAGTGGGTCCAAGCAGCCCCCCATCTTACAGCAGCCCCATTGAACCCACAGATTGCCAGTCTGGGCCTGGTGATATCTCATTGCCTATCTACCCACCAGTCTATCAGGCTTTTGACCCCTCTCACCTGATGTAGCCCACTTGGGGGCGATGCATGAGCTGCCAACGATAAGAAGTCTTGTCCTTCCAGCCAACGTTACGAGGGTCCTTCCACAGCAAACGGACCTGGTCTTGGGTGTGACCGGTGTTCCACAGGGCATTGCGAAGCTGCTCACCGGGGCCCGTTGTGGATTTCACAGCCTGAAATATGGGAGGAAGGGGAGGCTGAATCGGTAGGGGAAGGTTGGGTTGGGGTATTATACTGAGGAATAACCCGAATGCTGTGCCACCATTTTGTTACTCATAAGTTACAGGACCTGTCTTCTGGGCACCATGAGATCCTTCTGATCCTCTCATGGTCTGGAGGAACATAACGATAATGTGATAGGCACATGTTCTCTCCTAACCATCATTCCAGGACCTCTGGGCACAGTTGCCCACTAGTTAGATGGTTCCATATCTCCTCCTACCAAAGCCTCAGGGTTGTTGTACCCATCAGTTTTGGCCACTTTGGCAATTCTGACCTCTCAACCTGCTGCTGGTTGAGGTCAATGCTGGTAATAGAGAATGTTGTAGCTTCAGGGTTCAGGTTGAAGTATATGGTAGCACCAGCTTTGTCTCACCTTTAGCTGCAGTCCCGGCTCTGCCACAGCTCGGAAGGGGGTTGCCTGCCAGTAGGTCTGCTCTGTCTGTTTCCACATGACCACGTAGAAGCTGGAACTGTCCTGGTAGCTGAAGATAAAGCCGGCATAGTCATCGTCGGTCACCGTATTTACGTGGAATGTGCCCTCAAAGTCCACCCCGTTGAAAGCCGTATAACCTGCATGGAGGGCACAGAGAGATACTCCATAAGCCGTGGCAGATACGGGAGGTAGAGGCTGGCGGAAAAGAGGAGGCAAAGGAGGAACCAACAGGGCCCAAATGGGTTTTTTGGAGGACAAGGGGCAGAAGGGAACAATTCTCACCAACTGCCAAGCCAGGGTCACTGTTCATTGTCTGCACAATCTCCATTCCCTAGAGAGAAAGAGAGAGAACATCTTAGTATCCACATTCCTCATGTCTCCTACTTCCTTCAGCTATTCTGTTTAGTATGGGAGCTGGTCAACCCACTTACCCCCTGGTACCTACCCTAGTGGAGAACTCTGATTCTCTGTACTTCCTGCTCCTATTTTCTTTCCCATGGTCAGATAGAAACCTCCCCCTGGGTAAATGAACCCCATTCTTTCTGCCCAGTACTTGCTGGGTCTTGGTCAAGTCAGGTGGTTGCAACATAGAACATTGGAGGCTTTCTCCATGGGATCAAGGTGTGACCATGGGAAAGAGAGCAGCTTTGGAGCAGGAATGACCTACACCTGTAGAAGTACTTGGAGAAGACTTTACTATCAACTGCCCAAGTCCACTCATCCAGACTCCTAAGATGAAGGCCTGGTACACAAGCAGTAATGGTGGTGGCCACCCTTCTCCTGGGTTCCATTAGATCCTTATTATTCCGTATGATGTGAACCTACCTGATTCAACACAACCCAATTAGGGTCTATCTGGGCGTCGCCCTCAGGGTCCAAGATAACGGTCTGATAGGCTCTGAAGTCGGTGAGAGTGACTTCTGCACTTTCAGGACAGACGTCCAGGGGGTCGATGACGGTGTCGTTATCAAAGTCTTCCTCACACACATCTCCAACCCCGTCCCCTGGCAGAGAAATCACAACAATTAGAATCACGGTGGGAGAAGATATGGACCATGTCCCTCTCCTGGTGTCCCCATTGGAGAACGTGTTTAGTACCCTAGAGTGGTTCTGTATGTACATCGCTGGGCGTAGCAGGAAAGGGGATGGGCACAATATTGCCCCAGTCCAACGTGCTAAGGTAGGAACACCCCACTCAGTGTAGGGTACAAGCGGTGGTTTCATCTCTACAGCCCTCACTCACCATCCGAGTCCTTCTGGTTGGGGTTATGCATCAGCCGGCAATTGTCTGGCCCTGGTGGCATGTAATCAGGGATTCCATCATTATCATCGTCTTGGTCGCACTCGTCTCCTTTCCCATCGTTGTCCGAGTCTAACTGGGAGCTGTTGGGGATATCGGGGCAGTTGTCTTTGGTGTCCTGGTGGCCATCTCCATCCCTACAGAGCAGAAAGGATTCAACAGTTATTGGGACTTCTACGGGACTCATAGTGGCCCCTAGAAAATATTAGACAGTTATTGGGAATTCCACAGGACTCATAAAGGCCCCCAGAAAAGATTAGACAGTTATTGGGACTTCTACAGGACACGTAATTGCTCCCAGAAAAGATCTGATAGTTATAGGGACTTTTAAGGGACTTGTAAAGGCCCCAAGAAACAAATAGACAGTTATAGTGACTTCTGTGGGACTCCTAGTAGCCCTCAGAAAAGATCCAACAGTTATAAGGATTTCTAGAGGACTCATAGTGGCCCCCAAAAAAGATTAGACAGTTATAGGGACTTTTGTGGGACTCCTAGTGGCCCCCAGAAAAGATCCAACAGTTATAGGGACTTCTGTGGGACTCATCGTCACCCCCAGAAAAGATTAGACAGTTATAGGGATTATACAGGACTCATAGTCGCCCCCAGAAAAGATCAGACAGTTATAGGGACTTCTGTGGGACTCATAGTCACCCCAGAAAAGATTAGACAGTTATAGGGACTTTAAAGGGACTCCTAGTGGCCCCCAGAAAAGATCCAACAGTTATAGGGACTTCTGTGGGACTCCTAGTAGACCCCAGAAAAGATTAGACAGTTATATGGACTTCTAGAGGACTCCTAGTAGCCCCCAGAAAAGATTAGACAGTTAAAGGGACTTATAGAGGACTCATAGTGGCCCTCAAAAAAGATTAGACAGTTATAGGGACTTCTGTGGGACTCATAGTCACCCCAGAAAAGATTAGACAGTTATAGGGACTTCTGTGGGACTCATAGTCACCCCAGAAAAGATTAGACAGTTATAGGGACTTCTAGAGGACTCCTAGTCACCCCCAGAAAAGATTAGACAGTTATTGGGACTTCGATGGGACTCATAGTGGCCCCCAGAAAAGATCCAACAGTTATAGGGACTTCTGTGGAACTAATAGTGGCCCCCAGAAATGATCAGATATTTATAAGGACTTCTACAGGACTCATAGTGGCCCCCAGGAAATATCTGACAGTTATAGGAACTCCTATGGGACTTATAGTTGCCCCCTCAAAAGATCCGACAGTTCTAGGGAGTTTTAAGGGACTCATAGTGGTCCCCAGAAAAGGTCATACAGTTATAGGGATTATACAGGACTTGTAGTGGCCCCCAGAAAAGATCCAACAGTTATAGGGACTTCTATGGGACTCATCGTCACCCCCAGAAAAGATCAGACAGTTATAGGGATTATACAGGACTCATAGTCACCCCCAGAAAAGATTAGACAGTTA
This sequence comes from Xenopus tropicalis, assembly GCF_000004195.4. NCBI lineage: Eukaryota > Metazoa > Chordata > Amphibia > Anura > Pipidae > Xenopus > Xenopus tropicalis. The sequence goes on from NC_030684.2 coordinate 146,103,906, forward strand.
TAGGGATTATACAGGACTCCTAGTAGCCCCCAGAAAAGATTAGACAGTTATAGGGACTTCTAGAGGACTCATAGTGGCCCTCAAAAAAGATTAGACAGTTATAGGGACTTCTGTGGGACTCATAGTCACCCCAGAAAAGATTAGACAGTTATAGGGACTTCTAGGGGACTCCTAGTCACCCCCAGAAAAGATTAGACTGTTATAGGGACTTCTGTGGGACTCCTAGTGGCCCCCAGAAAAGATCCAACAGTTATAGGGAGTTCTAGAGGAGTCCTAGTGGCCCCCAGAAAAGATCCAACAGTTATATGGACTTATACAGGACTCGTAGTCACCCCCAGAAAAGATCTGACAGTTATAGGGACTTATACAGGACTTGTAGTGGCCCCCAGAAAAGATCCAACAGTTATAGGGATTATACAGGACTCATAGTCGCCCCCAGAAAAGATCAGACAGTTATAGGGATTATACAGGACTCATAGTCACCCCAGAAAAGATCAGACAGTTATAGGGACTTCAAGGGAACTCATTGTCACCCCCAGAAAAGATTAGACAGTTATAGGGACTTTTAGGGGACTCCTAGTGGCCCCTAGAAAAGATCTAACAGTTATAGGGACTTCTAAGGAACTCCTAGTGGCCCCCAGAAAAGATCCAACAGTTATAAGGACTTATACAGGACTCGTAGTCACCCCCAGAAAAGATCTGACAGTTATAGGGACTTATACAGGACTTGTAGTGGCCCCCAGAAAAGAACCAACAGTTATAGGGATTATACAGGACTCATAGTCGCCCCCAGAAAAGATCAGACAGTTATAGGGATTATACAGGATTCATAGTCACCCCCAGAAAAGATTAGACCGTTATAGGGACTTCTGTGGGACTCCTAGTGGCCCCCAGAAAAGATCCAACAGTTATAAGGAGTTCTAGAGGAGTCCTAGTGGCCCCCAGAAAAGATCCAACAGTTATAAGGACTTATACAGGACTCGTAGTCACCCCCAGAAAAGATCTGACAGTTATAGGGACTTATACAGGACTTGTAGTGGCCCCCAGAAAAGATCCAACAGTTATAGGGATTATACAGGACTCATAGTCGCCCCCAGAAAAGATCAGACAGTTATAGGGATTATACAGGACTCATAGTCACCCCAGAAAAGATCAGACAGTTATAGGGACTTCAAGGGAACTCATTGTCACCCCCAGAAAAGATTAGACCGTTATAGGGACTTTTAGGGGACTCCTAGTGGCCCCTAGAAAAGATCTAACAGTTATAGGGACTTCTAAGGAACTCCTAGTGGCCCCCAGAAAAGATCCAACAGTTATAAGGACTTATACAGGACTCATAGTCACCCCCAGAAAAGATCTGACAGTTATAGGGACTTATACAGGACTTGTAGTGGCCCCCAGAAAAGATCCAACAGTTATAGGGATTATACAGGACTCATAGTCGCCCCCAGAAAAGATCTGACAGTTATAGGGACTTATACAGGACTTGTAGTGGCCCCCAGAAAAGATCCAACAGTTATAGGGATTATACAGGACTCATAGTCGCCCCCAGAAAAGATCAGACAGTTATAGGGATTATACAGGATTCATAGTCACCCCCAGAAAAGATTAGACCGTTATAGGGACTTCTGTGGGACTCCTAGTGGCCCCCAGAAAAGATCCAACAGTTATAAGGAGTTCTAGAGGAGTCCTAGTGGCCCCCAGAAAAGATCCAACAGTTATAAGGACTTATACAGGACTCGTAGTCACCCCCAGAAAAGATCTGACAGTTATAGGGACTTATACAGGACTTGTAGTGGCCCCCAGAAAAGATCTGACAGTTATAGGGACTTATACAGGACTCATAGTCGCCCCCAGAAAAGATCCAACAGTTATAGGGATTATACAGGACTCATAGTCACCCCCAACAGTTATAGGGACTTCTAGGGAACTCATTGTCACCCCCAGAAAAGATTAGACTGTTATAGGGACTTGTAGGGGACTCATAGTGGCCCCCAGGAAAGATTAGACAGTTAGAGGGACTTATACAGGACTCATCGTCACCCCCAGAAAAGATCCGACAGTTCTAGGGACTTCTGTGGGACAGAGGGGTACATCCGAGTTTAGGGTTAATAAGTTGGGCCCATTAGATGGCGCTGACGGGCTTTGAGTTGATTTTGGTCACAGAGCCAAGCGGCTGCGCTCATTGCCAGTAGGCAGATATAATAAAGGCATTCTGTAGCCGGGGCAATAACCAGTAACAACGTATAGAGCAGGAATGTGTCTCCCAGGCTCCTTCATGGGAATGGAATGTGCAGATGTGTAAAGGGCAAGTAAACGCTAAACCCTCTCCTTTCCAAGGTTTAATACACGGTCGAATTCAGACGGTGGCAAACCAATCCGTGTCCAGGAATTATGGGGGGGGGGGGGTAGGTCAATAATACTATTTATATAGTGCACTGCGGTTCCGCCGGTACAGAACCCCCAGGGAATGGGGCAGAATATAATCCTCCACTGTCTGGGATTGGGCTGGAAAGTTTGATTTGTACCGGCTGGGAGTCTGGAAATGTCTATTATTCACCATTTAGGTCCATAGAGGTAGGTAGGTAAGAATGACTAAGCTCCACCCCCTACCAGAAGAGAGGGCGGGGCCTGGAGCTGAGATAGGAAGTTAAGTATCAGTGAGCACTGGGGTTACAATGAAATGGACTTTTACAATGATAAAGATGGTTTTCATTTCATCCCCTCTCTGGTTGCTAGGCTCAGTGACCTTAGCAATCTTAGCAACCAGAAATTAAAGGGAAACTCACCTGTCCTGATTGGTATCACACATGTCCCCAACCAAGTCGCTGTCAGCATCTGCCTGAAATGAAGCCATTGTGTTAACAGTTATACCCCGAGAGAGGGCAGATTCCCCTGCCAGTTACCCCCCGAGAGAGGGCAGATTCCCCTGCCAGTTACACCCCGAGAGAGGGCAGATTCCCCTGCCAGTTACACCCCGAGAGAGGGCAGATTCCCCTGCCAGTTATACCCCGAGAGAGGGCAGATTCCCCTGCCAGTTACACCCCAAGAGAGGGCAGATTCCCCTGCCAGTTACCCCCCGAGAGAGGGCAGATTCCCCTGCCAGTTACACCCCAAGAGAGGGCAGATTCCCCTGCCAGTTATACCCCGAGAGAGGGCAGATTCCCCTGCCAGTTACACCCCAAGAGAGGGCAGATTCCCCTGCCAGTTACACCCCAAGAGAGGGCAGATTCCCCTGCCAGTTACACCCCGAGAGGGCAGATTCCCCTGCCAGTTACACCTCGAGAGAGGGCAGATTCCCATGCCAGTTACACCTCGAGAGAGGGCAGATTCCCATGCCAGTTACACCTCGAGAGAGGGCAGATTCCCCTGCCAGTTACCCCCCGAGAGAGGGCAGATTCCCCTGCCAGTTACCCCCCGAGAGAGGGCAGATTCCCCTGCCAGTTACACCCCAAGAGAGGGCAGATTCCCCTGCCAGTTACACCCCGAGAGGGCAGATTCCCCTGCCAGTTACACCCGAGAGAGGGCAGATTCCCCTGCCAGTTACACCTCGAGAGAGGGCAGATTCCCCTGCCAGTTACACCTCGAGAGAGGGCAGATTCCCCTGCCAGTTACCCCCCGAGAGAGGGCAGATTCCCCTGCCAGTTACACCTCGAGAGAGGGCAGATTCCCCTGCCAGTTACCCCCCGAGAGAGGGCAGATTCCCCTGCCAGTTACCCCCCGAGAGAGGGCAGATTCCCATGCCAGTTACACCCCGAGAGAGGGCAGATTCCCCTGCCAGTTACACCTCGAGAGAGGGCAGATTCCCCTGCCAGTTACACCCCGAGAGAGGGCAGATTCCCATGCCAGTTACACCCCGAGAGAGGGCAGATTCCCCTGCCAGTTACACCTCGAGAGAGGGCAGATTCGCCTGCCAGTTACCCCCCGAGAGAGGGCAGATTCCCCTGCCAGTTACCCCCCGAGAGAGGGCAGATTCCCCTGCCAGTTACCCCCCGAGAGAGGGCAGATTCCCATGCCAGTTACACCCCGAGAGAGGGCAGATTCCCCTGCCAGTTACACCCCGAGAGAGGGCAGATTCCCATGCCAGTTACACCCCGAGAGAGGGCAGATTCCCATGCCAGTTACACCCCGAGAGGGGGCAGATTCCCATGCCAGTTACACCCCGAGAGAGGGCAGATTCCCATGCCAGTTACACCCCGAGAGAGGGCAGATTCCCATGCCAGTTACACCCCGAGAGAGGGCAGATTCCCCTGCCAGTTACACCCCGAGAGGGGGCAGATTCCCCTGCCAGTTACACCCCGAGGGCAGATTCCCCTGCCAGTTACACCCCGAGAGGGGGCAGATTCCCCTGCCAGTTACACCCCGAGAGGGGGCAGATTCCCCTGCCAGTTACACCCCGAGGGGGGGCAGATTCCCATGCCAGTTACACCCCGAGGGGGGGCAGATTCCCCTGCCAGTTACACCCCGAGGGGGGGCAGATTCCCATGCCAGTTACACCCTGAGAGAGGGCAGATTCGCCTGCCAGTTACACCCCGAGAGAGGTCAGATTCCCCTGCCAGTTACACCCCGAGAGAGGGCAGATTCCCATGCCAGTTACACCCCGAGAGGGGGCAGATTCCCCTGCCAGTTACACCCCGAGAGGGGGCAGATTCCCATGCCAGTTACACCCCGAGAGCGGGCAGATTCCCATGCCAGTTACACCCTGAGGGCAGATTCCCCTGCCAGTTACACCCCGAGGGCAGATTCCCCTGCCAGTTACACCCCGAGAGAGGGCAGATTCTCCTGCCAGTTACCCCCTGTGTGCCCCTTACCTGGGTGGGGTTACTGGCCTCGGGGCAGCTGTCACAGGCATCCCCCACCCCATCAAGGTCTCGGTCAGTCTGCAGGGGGTTGGGCACTTTGGGGCAGTTGTCGAGCATGTTGGGGATCCCTGGGGGTACAGAGAGACAGGGGGGCATTAGTGTGGGGCACGGAGCTGCCTGTAGGGGGCAGAATGATAATAATAATCTCACCGTCGCCATCAATGTCATTGTCACAGGCGTCTCCCTCCCCGTTGGCGTCCGTGTCCCTCTGGTCGTTATTGGGCACATTGGGGCAATTGTCACAGGCGTCTCCAAACGAGTCGGTGTCCGAGTTCTGCTGGTCCTTGTTGGGCACCAGGCGGCAGTTGTCCTGGCAACGGGGAGACCGACAGTCAGTGCCCCTTACTCACCTACAGTTACACCCTCATGTACTGTTACCCCTACAGTTACCCCTACACTTACCCCTACAGTTACTCACACACAGCTATACACTTACCCCTACAGTTAGCCCTATAGTTACCCCTACAGTTACCCCTATAGTTACCCCTACAGTTACCCCTACACAGCTATACACTTACCCCTACAGTTACCCCTACACTTACCCCTACAGTTACTCACACACGGCTATACACTTACCCCTACAGTTAGCCCTATAGTTACCCCTACAGTTACCCCTACACAGCTATACACTTACCCCTACAGTTACCCCTATAGTTACCCCTACAGTTACCCCTACACAGCTATACACTTACCCCTACAGTTACCCCTATAGTTACCCCTACAGTTACCCCTACAGTTACCCTACACAGCCTATACACTTACCCCTACAGTTACCCTATAGTTAACCCCTCAGTTACCCCTACACAGCTATACACTAACCTTACACTTTACCCCTACAGTTACCCCTACACAGCTATTACACTTAACCCCTACAGTTACCCTTTACACAGCTATTACACTTACCCCTACAGTTACCCCTACACAGCTATACCACTTACCCCTACAGTTACCCTACACAGCTATACACTTACCCCTACAGTTACTCACACACAGCTATACACTACCCCTACATTACTCACACACGGCTATACACTTTACCCCCTACAGTTACCCCTACACAGCTATACACTTACCCCTACAGTTACTCACACCACAGCTATACACTTACCCCTACCAGTTACTCCACACACAGCTATACACTTACCCCTACAGTTACCCACACAGCTATACACTTACCCCTACAGTTACTCACACACAGCTATACACTTACCCCTACAGTTACTCACACACAGCTATACACTTACCCCTACAGTTACTCACACACAGCTATACACTTACCCCTACAGTTACTCACACACAGCTATACACTTACCCCTACAGTTACTCACCACACGGCTATACACTTACCCCTACAGTTACTCACACACGCTATACTTACCCTACAGTTATCACAACAGCTATAACTACCCTACATTACCACACAGCTATACACTTACCCTACAGTTACTCACACACAGCTATACACTTACCCCTACAGTTACTCACACACAGCTATACACTTACCCCTACAGTTACTCACACACAGCTATACACTTACCCCTACAGTTACTCACACACAGCTATACACTTACCCCTACAGTTACTCACACACGGCTATACACTTACCCCTACAGTTACTCACACACAGCTATACACTTACCCCTACAGTTACTCACACACAGCTATACACTTACCCCTACAGTTACTCACACACAGCTATACACTTACCCCTACAGTTACTCACACACGGCTATACACTTACCCCTACAGTTACTCACACACAGCTATACACTTACCCTACAGTTACTCACACACAGCTATACACTTACCCCTACAGTTACTCACACACAGCTATACACTTACCCCTACAGTTACTCACACACGGCTATACACTTACCCCTACAGTTACTCACACACAGCTATACACTTACCCCTACAGTTACTCACACACAGCTATACACTTACCCCTACAGTTACTCACACACGGCTATACACTTACCCCTACAGTTACTCACACACAGCTATACACTTACCCCTACAGTTACACACACAAGCTATACACTTACCCCTACAGTTACTCACACACAGCTATACACTTACCCCTACAGTTACTCACACACGGCTATACACTTACCCCTACAGTTACTCACACACAGCTATACACTTACCCCTACAGTTACTCACACACAGCTATACACTTACCCCTACAGTTACTCACACACAGCTATACACTTACCCCTACAGTTACTCACACACAGCTATACACTTACCCCTACAGTTACTCACACACAGCTATACACTTACCCCTACAGTTACTCACACACAGCTATACACTTACCCCTACAGTTACACACACACAGCTATACACTTACCCCTACAGTTACTCACACACGGCTATACACTTACCCCTACAGTTACTCACACACAGCTATACACTTACCCCTACAGTTACTCACACACAGCTATACACTTACAATACAAGGGTTGCTATGGGGACTGACTGGTTTATATCACAGTAACCACCTCAACATTCTTGATCCCGTCCCCATCGGCATCTTCATCGCACTGGTCCCCAATTCCATCGTTGTCGGCATCTTCCTGCCCAGAGTTGGGCGTCAGGCGGCAGTTATCCTACAGAGCAGGGGGGGGTGTTACATACGGGGCAAAATCATCTTGTGGGGGGGGGGGCGAGAGAGCGGCCAAAACACCCTTTGTGTTGGGGTGCCCAGGGATTGGGGTGCCCAGAGATTGGGGTGCCCAGAGACTAGGGTGCCCTTGACCATAGGACCACGTCATTGCACCCAATCCCCATACATTCTACTGGCACGGACACTGTGATTTCCTATTATATCCACTCAATGTTTCCTTTATGGCACCCAATAAAGGGAACCCCCATACCCCCGGCCTCTCATTGGTCGGGACTGTGCCTTACCTGCCTGCAATGCTTATTGTTGTCTATACAAGGCATTGGCTCATCTGGGTAGCCATCCAGGTCAGTGTCTCGGCCACACGTGTAGCCATTCCCTGCCCAGCCGACATTACACTGCCAACAGAAACAGACATCATTTTACTTATCCATTGATGCAGCATAGAGCACCCATCCCTAGCACCCATCCCTAGCACCCATCCCTAGCACCCATCCCTAGTACCCATCCCTAGCACCCATCCCTAGCGCCCATCCCTAGCGCCCATCCCTAGCACCCATCCCTAGCGCCCATCCCTAGCGCCCATCCCTAGCACCCATCCCTAGCACCCATCCCTAGCACCCATCCCTAGCACCCATCCCTAGCGCCCATCCCTAGCGCCCATCCCTAGCGCCCATCCCTAGCGCCCAACCCTAACGCCCATCCCTAACGCCCATCCCTAACGCCCAACCCTAGCACCCATCCCTAGCGCCTTTCCCTAGCGCCCATCCCTAGCGCCCAACCCTAACGCCCATCCCTACCGCCCAACCCTAGCGCCCATCCCTAGCGCCCATCCCTAGCTCCCATCCCTAGCGCCCAACCCTAGCGCCCATCCCTAGCGCCCATCCCTAGCTCCCATCCCTAGCACCCATCCCTAGCGCCCATCCCTAGCTCCCATCCCTAGCGCCCATCCCTAGCGCCCATCCCTAGCGCCCACCCCTAGCGCCCAACCCTAACGCCCATCCCTAATGCCCATCCCTAGCGCCCAACCCTAGCGCCCATCCCTATCGCCCAACCCTAGCGCCCAACCCTAGCGCCCAACCCTAGCGCCCAACCCTAATGCCCATCCCTAGCGCCCAACCCTAACGCCCATCCCTAGCGCCCATCCCTAGCGCCCAACCCTAGCGCCCAACCCTAGCGCCCAACCCTAGCGCCCATCCCTAGCGCCCATCCCTAGCGCCCATCCCTAGAGCCCAACCCTAGCGCCCTACATAGATGTAGGTATCTCATGTGCTTTTCCTGCTTTGTGTGGTGCAGAAGACAAGAGGAGTCCACTGGGACTGGAGGAAAGGTTACCCTGGAATTACCCCCAGCGTGAAGGTGGCAGTAGCTTCAGGGGTCCCTTCAGCAATGGGCGCCCTTGTGCCTGATTTACTATAGGATGGGGGGTGGATTCACTGGTTCCTAGCGGAACTTTAGGGAAGGGCTAGGAGAACCTTTGGACATGGGTTCCATTACCGAGACCCATTATGTCTACTGGTGAAGATGAATAAACACAGATAGATGTTCATCCAGTGGCCAATAGTGAGTCCCATCACGCCGGTTGCCATAGCGCAGACCCTGGGGGGGGGTACCGATGATTTAATGGTGAGCTCTTACTGCGCACGTGATGTCTCCGCTCCTCTCAAACACACAATGCCCATTCAGGTGGCACGGGTTGAAGGCTGGGCTGGCGCAGGATTTCTTGGGGGCACACCCTACCGTCTGGTTACCCACAAAGCCGGGCTTGCAGGGGCCACATCTGAATGATCCCTGTAGGAGAAGGTAGAAATGGACAGGAACATGAGGGGTAAACGTTGGGAAGTCAGAAGGGAGGGGGCGGGAGGGGGCAGGAGGGGGAACTTACCACAGTGTTGGTGCAGATGGAGTTGGCGTCGCACCCTCCGTTGTTTCCATCGTTACATTCGTCAATGTCTTTGCAAACCTAAAGCAGATGGTTAATAGCGAGACCACCATTAACCACCACGCTGAACCCCAGACCCACCATTAACCACCACGCTGAACCCCAGACCCACCATTAACCACCACGCTGAACCCCAGACCCACCATTAACCACCACGCTGAACCCCAGACCCACCATTAACCACCATGCTGAATCCCAGACCCACCATTAACCACCACGCTGAACCCCAGACCCACCATTAACCACCACGCTGAACCCCAGACCCACCATTAACCACCACGCTGAACCCCAGACCCACCATTAACCACCACGCTGAACCCCAGACCCACCATTAACCACCAAGCTGAACCCCAGACCCACCATTAACCACCACGCTGAACCCCAGACCCACCATTAACCACCACGCTAAACCCAGACCCACCATTAGCCACCACGCTGAACCCCAGACCCACCATTAACCACCACGCTGAACCCCAGACCCACCATTAACCACCACGCTGAACCCCAGACCCACCATTAACCACCACGCTGAACCCCAGACCCACCATTAACCACCACCCTGAACCCCAGACCCACCATTAACCACCACGCTGAACCCCAGACCCACCATTAACCACCACGCTGAACCCCAGACCCACCATTAACCACCACCCTGAACCCCAGACCCACCATTAACCACCACGCTGAACCCCAGACCCACCATTAAGCACCACGCGGAACCCCAGACCCACCATTAACCACCACGCTGAACCCCAGACCCACCATGCTGAACCCCAGACCCACCATTAATCACCTTGCTGAATCCCAGACCCACCATTAACCACCATGCTGAACCCCAGACCCACCATTAACCACCACGCTGAACCCCAGACCCACCATTAATCACCACGCTGAACCCCAGACCCACCATTAACCACCACGCTGAACCCCAGACCCACCATTAACCACCACGCTGAACCCCAGACCCACTATTAACCACCATGCTGAACCCCAGACCCACCATTTACACATTGGGCTCATCTCAACCCAACACTTTAACCAGTGATGCCCTTTCCATGTTCGTGGCACTCGGCCCTCTCCCCGTACCTGTTTACTGGCTTTGGCGTAGTCCACTCCCACCCCAGACACGGTGTTGCCCTTGTACCCCCGTGGGCAATGCTCGCAGCGGAAGCCCGGTGACGTGTTGATGCATTTGGAGCCAGAGAAACAAGGGTTGGCGTGGGAGCACTAGATTGGGAGAAGGTATTGATTAGAGACCCCCATGGTATTGCCTCCCACGTGACCCAAGGTTGCCCCATCAATGTTACCTCATCTATATCGGCACAGTGGGTGCCATTGCCTTGGGATCCCGGCGGGCAGGGGCCACAGCGGAACCCCGGATACTCATACGTTTCCATACAGTCGACTCCTTGAAAGCAGGGGTTGGGGTTACAGCGGGAGCGGTGCTCATGAAACCCTACACACAATGAGAGGAGTTACATTGTCAGATAAAGATGGCGGCTGAATGGGTCCTGTGTGCCCCAAATGAACATGTATGCCCCGCCCCTGGGGGAGCGACAGTGGCCCCTCTCAATCTTTCCCTGGGTAGGGAATAACTGGGTCAGAAATGTGCCCAATGCCCCCTTACCGCACACTTGGCATTCCATGATGGTGTTCCTGATCAGCGACATCTCTTTGACCTGAAGGAAAAACCACCATATTACGTTAGATGGACAGTACGTCCGCCATGATGTCTGCATCCCATGGGGCCCATCTCAGCTTAAGCCCCACCCCCCCGGGTCAGTCTGTCTGTGGGGTTACCTGGTCTCGTATGTCCTCTCTCAGCTCCGCTAACACTTTATTGAAGAGAGTCATTTGGGCGATCAAAGCTTTGGTGTGCTCACCTGCCGAAAAAAAAAAGTTAAACCAGAGAAACCCATTGGTCAGTTTCATTCATTGCCCAAACATTGGCCAAAGCCTTTGCACTGTGTATGAAAGCTATTCGTTTCAAGGGGAAGTATCGTGTTTATGTCACATCCAGGCCATGATGAGCCACTAGTGATAACTCGGTGGAAAATGGGCTTCTTGGAACCTGAAGAAGCACTTGGATGAGTGGACTCACTAGCGAGCCAACTGGTTGGTACATTCATTAAACTAAACAGAAATCTCTAGAAAATTCCCCCTAAAAGCTCATGATAGAAGTGGAGCGCCACGTAGATGTTCTAGGGATAAACAAGTGGACTTACCAAGGATAGAATTGACCACTCCGTTGACTGATGGGAGAGAAAATAACGAGAAAAGATGTGAATTTCCTTCCAAACACAGAACAATTAATAATATTATTTATCAGCCAATCAGCTGTATCCCTATCCAGAACATTACCCAGAACAACTCAAGGTTCCAATCATACGCTCTTACCTCCCCCAACTCATACAATCCCAGCGTCCCATCAATGAGATCTTCCATAACGTCTTCCTAATGTTCCTCAGCCAACCCAACGCCACTGTCTGTCGCTTCTTTCCTACAACACTTCCTCTCGTTTGCTATTAATTACCTCTTCGTTATCAAGTCACACAGTGACTCTCGTTTCCCTCCAAATAACCTCCCTGTCGGGACAAGTTCCCCATTGTATTTGCTGCCAACAAGCATCTCCCTGGTCATTTCACTCATTCTTGTGCCAGGTTGGGTTGTCCATCCCTTGTTGTCACTGGTCGCTGTTCATCTTCTCACCATTAGGGATAATAAGCTTTTTCTGGCCAAGTTGACAATCCTATGCTCCTCCCCAAACACAAGAGGCTACTCTGGATTCTTCTCTTATTTTCTGATTGTCTTTCCTGCCCAAGTTCTCCTTCGTTATCTCCTGTCACCAAGATTAGTAAATTCTCCATCTATCATCTGTCCCACCAACCAACTGTCTGCTGAAGTAATTTCTAAGGTCCTTCCTCAGGGATATCCCACCACCACCAGCCATAACCACTCTCCATTGCTCCATCTCTCTGACCAAACATCCCACTAGTATTTCCCCTCTCGTTTGTACTCTGAGAGCCACATATCCATCATCCATCTATGGCTCGACACTTGCCCTGTAAAAATGATTCTTCATTTCTCCCAGATATACCCCAAGCCACTGTATTTGTGCGTTCATGAGAAGAGCAGAGAACGTTCCTCATACCTGTGTTGTGAATGGACTCATCTTCCTGGAAAGGGCACTCACTTAGAGCCCCCACGCGACTCAGGGACCCACCGAGGATCAGTTTCATGGACTCTACAGATCCCTGTGCAAAATGGCTCAGTTAGTTTCAGAGGAAGTAAAGTCCGAACTTTCTAAACTAATGGAATCAATGGGCAGCAGATAAAGTGCTTGTCGGCTCTCATCCTCTGGTCATTGATTCTCCTGCCCTTCCAGATACCCAGGCCCCTTCTGGTGTGACCTGGTCCAAGGTCACACCAGAAACCCCTCCCATGGTACCTGCATCCTTAGGTAGGCTTTGTGTCCAGAGCGGATATCCCCAGACTCCACCTCAAACTGGGGAATGATCATCATTTCTGGAAGCCCCAGGCTGGTGTCCACCTGCTTGCAGTCTACGTACAATTCCAGAGAGAGAGTGTCCCCCCGGAAGCCGCTCACGCGGAGGATCATTGTGTGCATATTCCCATCTGACAGGTTGGCATTCTGTAGACTGACGGCATGAAGCTTGGAGTCTTCCCTCATGTAACGCACTAGCACTGCAGGGGGGGGTCATAGAGAAAACCATTCATGGATCCCAGGCTGGGGTGGTCTTCAGAAATCATGCAAGTCATCAAACTTCCTTCCATTCTTCTCTAGGTACCGCCATTACTTCCTAAACCCATCCTACGGTCGCCCACCCATAATTCAATTGTGGAGAAATGGGGTGAATGGCCATTGGCACCCCTAGATACTCAACTTGAAGGTCATTTAGGTTGACATTTGAACCTTCAGTAGACTCATGACTTTGCTCCCCCAGATATACTTGACGCTATGACTACATGATCGATATTGCCTATATATGTACCCATTTTTATAAGCTAAGGGGGCCCCTGACCAAAGGGTGACCTTCAAGTTGGGCAAGAGTTCGGCAACCATTGGTGTAACCCAACATTCAACCCAACCCCATTCCCAGTGACCAAAGGGTGACCTTCAAGTTGGGCAAGAGTTCGGCAACCATTGGTGTAACCCAACATTCAACCCAACCCCATTCCCAGTGACCAAAGGGTGACCTTCAAGTTGGGCAAGAGTTCGGCAACCATTGGTGTAACCCAACATTCAACCCAACCCCATTCCCAGTGACCAAAGGGTGACCTTCAAGTTGGGCAAGAGTTTGGCAACCATTGGTGTAACCCAACATTCAACCCAACCCCATTCCCAGTGACCAAAGGGTGACCTTCAAGTTGGGCAAGAGTTCGGCAACCATTGGTGTAACCCAACATTCAACCCAACCCCATTCCCAGTGACCAAAGGGTGACCTTCAAGTTGGGCAAGAGTTCGGCAACCATTGGTGTAACCCAACATTCAACCCAACCCCATTCCCAGTGTCTCACTCCCTTCCCTCTCACCTTTGTTGATCTTGCCCACTATGGAGGCCTCCAACCATTTGGTGTTATCCTTTTTGGAGTAGAGGCCAAACAGGACCCCTCCTGCCTTGGGGGGCAGCCGGAAGGTGGACAGGAAGTAAAGGTCATTGACCGCCAGCAGCTCCGAGCGGATCTTTTCCACCACGCCGGACATGTGCCGGGACTCGCTGACCGTCAGGAGGTCGATCACTGTGAACCCATTGGAGAAGACTTGTTACTCAGTTGGATATCAGGACTCCTATTGGTGCACTTATTGCTGATTGGTTACTGCCCTGGTGCTTAGTGCTTGATTTCCTGATGGGTTTACCCCAAATGATCACCTCTAATGACCCCCTAGTGGCTATTTAGCTGCATGTCGGACCTACTTTTACTTCAAACAGTGACCCCCGGTTCCTTCTCATCAAGGATTTGCCCCATGTAGCCCCATTAAGGATATAAATGGATTAAATCCCACTTACCCGCCCAGAGTGCCAATTTGTCCTCCCCCAAGTCATTAATGAACAGTGGCCCCAAAACAGAACCCCATTAAGAACCTCAGTCCAACGAGAGAACGACCACTGACCCCTCTGTACCCCAACAACTAACTGCACCATGACCAACACAAACTAAAGGTCCAGTCTGCTATTTCCCCTTTATTTTTATGTTCATTTTTACTGTTTTTAATGATATATTTGCCCCCATCGTTACACAAAGAACCCCCCAGTTCCAGATCCCGTTCCCCTCCCAGAGCAGAACCTGAGGAAGGCAAAGAGATGGCACCCGCTGGGCACAACCCCACACACCGAGGCGGCTCCCGTTGGGTACAAGGTGGCACTCAGGGGCACACACTGTTCCTACTGGGTTTCCCAGAAGCCATTAGGGAGGGAGGTGCCAGGCGGGGGGGTTTATGGAGGTGCCACACACCTCAGAGATTTTCCGCAGGTGGGAAAGTCAGCCCCCCCAGCAGCCCCCCATTCAACCACAGCGGATTATTAATCCCCCAGGACTCGTGTCCTTCCCGGCTCTGAATCTGCCTCTTTATCCTCTGTGGCGCAGACTGGAGACACTGACTCACTCCCTCCCGCGCCAGTGCCCACATCCCCTGCTGGCAGCGCCACCCCCCCCTGGCACCCAAGGGCCACTGGGCACCCTGGGCAAGGGGCAAACAAGGGAGAGTAGCGGGGGGGGTGCTTACCTTGAGGTGGTATCCCCAATATCAGCCCCTCAGCTGGAGCTCCCCCTACTGGGCAGTTTAGCAGCAATGGTACCAATCCCAACAAAGGCAGGGAGCCCCCAGTACAGTAGGTACGTCTGGCCCCACCATTCCCATCACTAGGCATATAAGCTTGCACTCGTGTACAGACTACCCTTCCCCGCCCACACTGGGAGCCACTTTATTATGCACCCCCCCCCCCCCCGTGCCAAATCACTTTCCTGATACCTTGGCGCAGTTCTCGCCTTTCCCCCCAGCCCCGGGGTAGATTTCCCTGGGGTAGGTACCATCTTCCCTCTCCTGGCACCCCCAGCTTCACGTCCCAGAGGTACCACTGGTGAAGAACATGGAAGACAGCAGCCACCCTTCTGCCCCGAGGAAACCTACCCCAGGGTGGTAGAACGGGAGCAGCGGCCGGGGGGCTACTGGGGCAACCTGATATAGCGGCACCCCTCAGTGACTTTGGCTTTACTTGGCCTTTAATAAGCGCTCAATGCCACATCTCTATATAATGCCCGGGCAGTGGGGCAGATTTACGGCTGCTGCAGACTGGGCCGGTTCCCATGAAGCCCTGTAACGTTTACCTGAGACAAACAGCAAAGGGCTTTATAGGTGTTTGCTGTAAGGGGGGGGGCGGCAAGAACACAAATAATCTGTTTGCCCCCCCCACACACAGCTGAGCACACAGGCCCCTCTCGTGCCCCCCTGGAGCCCACATGTCTGGGGCAAATCTAACACAGGCTGCGGGGGGGGGGGGGCAAGAAGAAACGGAATTTTAACACCTATTATTTACCCCCCCCCCCAGGCTCAGTGTCGGTAATGGGGGGGCATTCCTTCCCCTTTGCTTGGGAATCTGTTACATCATCAGCCGAGTGGAAACTCCAGGAACACGGACTGGGGCAGAATTGGCAGCTCCGCCAGAAATCCCCCCGCCCCCCCCACAGCCAGGAATGCAGGGTCAGCCCCCCCCCCCTGGCCAATGGGAGCGCCCAAGGTACAGACTGGCATCACTGTAACTGAGCCTGGCATTCATTCCTGGGGAACTGCCCTACTGATCTACGGGGGCATCGGGGGGACACACATAGGTGGCAAATAATCAGGGAAAATGTAGCTAAATATGATAAAATGGTTTAATGAGATTTCTGCTATTCTGTATAATTCAGCCTCCAGCCCTGTCCCTTTATATGGCCATGTACTTCTTGTACACGGGGGAGTGTATTTCCTGGTACCCATGTGACTGTCTCTGCTTCCTTTGCACGGGGGAGTGTATTTCCTGGTACCCATGTGACTGTCTCTACTTCCTGTACATCGGGGAGTGTATTTCCTGGTACCCATATGACTCTACTTCCTGTGCATGGGGGAGTGTATTTCCTGGTACCCATGTGACTCTACTTCCTGTGCACGGGGGAGTGTATTTCCCAGTACCCATGTGACTGTCTCTATTTCCTTTGCTTGGGGGATTGTATTTCCTGGTACCCATGTGACTGTCTCTACTTCCTGTGCACGGGGGAGTGTATTTCCTGGTACCCATGTGACTGTCTCTACTTCCTGTACATCGGGGAGTGTATTTCCTGGTACCCATATGACTCTACTTCCTGTGCATGGGGGAGTGTATTTCCTGGTACCCATGTGACTCTACTTCCTGTGCACGGGGGAGTGTATTTCCCAGTACCCATGTGACTGTCTCTATTTCCTTTGCTTGGGGGATTGTATTTCCTGGTACCCATGTGACTGTCTCTACTTCCTGTGCACGGGGGAGTGTATTTCCTGGTACCCATGTGACTGTCTCTACTTCCTGTGCAAGGGGGATTGTATTTCCTGGTACCCATGTGATTGTCTCTACTTCCTGTATATGGGGAGAGTGTATTTTCTGGTACCCATGTGACTGTCTCTACTTCCTGTACATGGGGGAGTGTATTTCCTGGTACCCATGTGACTGTCTCTACTTCCTGTACATGGGGGAGTGTATTTCCTGGTACCCATGTGACTTTCTCTACTTCCTGTACATGGGGGAGTGTATTTTCTGGTACCCATGTGACTTTCTCTACTTCCTGTACATGGGGGAGTGTATTTTCTGGTACCCATGTGACTGTCTCTACTTCCTGTACATGGGGGAGATTATTTCCTGGTACCCATGTGACTGTCTCTACTTCCGGTACATGGGGGAGTGTATTTCCTGGTACCCATGTGACTGTCTCTACTTCCTGTACATGGGGGAGTGTATTTCCTGGTACCCATGTGACTGTCTCTACTTCCTGTGCACGGGGGATTGTATTTCCTGGTACCCATGTGATAGTCTCTACTTCCTGTATATGGGGGGGGAGTGTATTTCCTGGTACCCATGTGACTGTCTCTATTTCCTGTACATGGGGGAGTGTATTTCCTGGTACCCATGTGACTGTCTCTACTTCCTGTACATGGGGGAGTGTATTTTCTGGTACCCATGTGACTGTCTCTACTTCCTGTACATGGGGGAGTGTATTTCCTGGTACCCATGTGACTGTCTCTACTTCCTGTACATGGGGGAGTGTATTTTCTGGTACCCATGTGACTGTCTCTACTTCCTGTACATGGGGGAGATTATTTCCTGGTACCCATGTGACTGTCTCTACTTCCTGTACATGGGGGAGTGTATTTCCTGGTACCCATGTGACTTTCTCTACTCCCTGTACATGGGGGAGTGTATTTTCTGGTACCCATGTGACTGTCTCTACTTCCTGTACATGGGGGAGATTATTTCCTGGTACCCATGTGACTGTCTCTGCTCTCCCTGTGGCAATAGAACAGCAGCCCAATCTTGCTTTATGGCAAGGGACAGTAGGTATGCACTGTAACTGAGGGCCCATTTGCTGCACTGCTGACTGGGAGCTGAAGGACTAGGGTAGGAGAGAGGAAAAGAACAAACAAAACTACTGAGATTTGCTGGAAATACATGAAACTTGTGGCAGTAGAAAAGCTCAGGGAAAAAGAGGGGTTGGGTGCTGTGTCAGGGGGTGCAGCTCCAATACTTTGGGGGGGTAGTTAGTGGACAGGAGGGGGTGCCCCAGTGGGGGGTAGTTAGTGGGCAGGAGGGGGTGCCCCAGTGGGGGGTAGATAGTGGGCAGGAGGGGGTGCCCCAGTGGGGGGTAGTTAGTGGGCAGGAGGGGGTGCCCCAGTGGGGGGGGGGTAGTTAGTGGGCAGGAGGGGGTGCCCCAGTGGGGGGGTAGTTAGTGGGCAGGAGGGGGTGCCCCAGTGGGGGGGGTAGTTAGTGGGCAGGAGGGGGTGCCCCAGTGGGGGGGTAGTTAGTGGGCAGGAGGGGGTGCCCCAGTGGGGGGGGTAGTTAGTGGGCAGGAGGGGGTGCCCCAGTGGGGGGGTAGTTAGTGGGCAGGAGGGGGTGCCCCAGTGGGGGGGGGGTAGTTAGTGGGCAGGAGGGGGTGCCCCAGTGGGGGGGTAGTTAGTGGGCAGGAGGGGGTGCCCCAGTGGGGGGGGTAGTTAGTGGCACAAGGGGGTGCCCCGGGG
This sequence comes from Xenopus tropicalis, assembly GCF_000004195.4. Lineage (NCBI taxonomy): Eukaryota > Metazoa > Chordata > Amphibia > Anura > Pipidae > Xenopus > Xenopus tropicalis. The sequence continues at coordinate 146,122,596 of NC_030684.2, forward strand.
GGGGTAGTTAGTGAGCAGGAGGGGGTGCCCCAGTGGGGGGGGTGGTTAGTGGGCAGGAGGGGGTGTCCCGGGGGGGTAGTTAGTGGGCAGGAGGGGGTGCCCCAGTGGGGGGGGGTAGTAAGTGGCACAAGGGGGTGCCCCGGGGGGGGTAGCAGGCACTTACCGTGCACCTCTTGCCTGGCTGCCCGTGCCCAGCACACAAGGCAGGAGAGAAGCAGCAGTAGGAGGAGGTCTCGGCTCTGTCTCGCCATCCTGGGCTCCCCCGTTGCACTCAGTCCCGGCAGCTCACTCTCTCGCACTCTCTCGCACTCTCTCACAGAGGTGTCAGTGACTCCCAGACATCCTTCTCTGCTCAGGGAATGAATGACAGAGCTCTCTGGCTGGGAAGAGACAGCAGCCCGAGACACTCCCCTCTCCCACCCAGAGACTGCCCCCCCAGCTGCAAGCACTCAGCCAGCGAGCAGAGACCCCCGGGCAGCAGCTCAGCACTCTCTCTCTGCAGGTGCCCTGTAGGAAGCCCCCTGTGCCAGTTGCCCCCAGCCCCTACACAGGGGTATTTAGTGTGGGAAGTGCCCCCCCTGCTTCTACCCAGGCAGCGGGTCTCCATTTTCCACCCACAGATGAGCGATTATTAACCCCCTCATTGCCAGGGGACCGGGTAATAATACAGAATATTACAGCCCCTATTGCCCCCACCAGTGTATGAGGGGTAACAGCACTGGCCAAATCCCAAGGCTCTGATTGCACCTCAGTGGGCAAATAGCATCTTGGGAGAAAGTTCTGCCCCTGAGAGCTGTGTCTGTGCTTTGGGGCAATTAAGTTTCCCCAGGGGATGAGTTGCAGGGGTATGTGCAGCCAGGGGATCCCAGCGAGACACATCGGCCGGGGGGGGGGGGTAGTTCATGCAGAGGTCAGTGTGTCTGGAACCAGAACTCTCCCCCCCCGACGCTCAGTACTACTATAGGGAGCCGTTTACTTGCCCCACTGGGCACTGATCTCAGGGGTAAGGGCAGATTTCCCCCCAAGGTGCTACAAGATGTCACACTGAGGTGCAGTCAGAATTGGCCAATCAGCAACTCTCTGCCCCCCCCCATCCCTCCAATCTGCACAGCTTGTACCCAGCCAATATGCAGATACTGCAGCCAATCAGGACACTCCCATGTACCCACTGTGCCAACTCCCATGTACCCACGGTGCCAACTCCCACATACCCACAGTGCCTACTCCCATGTACCCACGGTGCCAACTCCCACATACCCACTGTGCCAACTCCCACGTGCCCACTGTGCCAACTCCCACGTGCCCACAGTGCCAACTCCAATGTTCCCACGGTGCCAACTCCCATGTACCCGTGTTGCCAACTCCCATGTACCCATGTTGCCAACTCCCACATACCCACAGTGCTAACTCCCATGTACTCATGTTGCCAACTCCCATGTGCCCACGGTGCCAACTCCCATGTACCCGTGTTGCCAACTCCCATGTACCCACGGTGCCAACTCCCATGTACCCGTGTTGCCAACTCCCACGTACCCACGGTGCCAACTCCCACGTGCCCACTGTGCCAACTCCCACGTGCCCACTGTGCCAACTCCCATGTGCCCACAGTGCCAACTACCATTTGCCCATGGTGCCAACTCCCATGTACCGTGTTGCCAACTCCCACATACCCACAGTGCCAACTCCCATGTACCCGTGTTGCCAACTCCCACGTGCCCACAGTGCCAACTCCCATGTACCCGTGTTGGCAACTCCCACATACCCACAGTGCCAACTCCCATGTACCCGTGTTGCCAACTCCCACGTGCCAACTGTGCCAACTCCCATGTACCCGTGTTGCAAACTCCCACGTGCCCACGATGCCAACTCCCACATGCCCACTGTGCCAACTCCCACGTGCCCACTGTGCCAACTCCCACGTGCCCACTGTGCCAACTCCCATGTGCCCACAGTGCCAACTACCATTTGCCCATGGTGCCAACTCCCATGTACCGTGTTGCCAACTCCCACATACCCACAGTGCCAACTCCCATGTACCCGTGTTGCCAACTCCCACGTGCCCACAGTGCCAACTCCCATGTACCCGTGTTGGCAACTCCCACATACCCACAGTGCCAACTCCCATGTACCCGTGTTGCCAACTCCCACGTGCCAACTGTGCCAACTCCCATGTACCCGTGTTGCAAACTCCCACGTGCCCATGATGCCAACTCCCACATGCCCACTGTGCCAACTCCCACATACCCATGGTGCCAACTCCCACGTACCCTTCCCCTCTTTCAGCCCCATTTATTCACCCAGTGACAATTACAGGATGCGCTGATCCAACAGGAAGGTCCAATATAAGAAACATCCCATAAAACACTCAGAACCCCTGAGCCCCAAGTGCCATGAGACGGGGGCAACGAGGAAGATACAAAGAACATCGATTCCTAAACAACTTCACATCATGGCAATGTAACCCCAACCCCAAGCCCCTGCAAGGAGAAACAAGAGGGGGGACCCTGGCTCCCCAATATTGTAAAGCACCAACAGAGAACCAATTGTGGGATAGTAGGGCAAGGTGAGGATTCTAGAGCCTAAATGGAGACAGTAGGGCAAGATGGAGACAGTAGGGCAAGATGGAGACAAGAGGGCAAGATGGAGACAGTAGGGCAAAATGGAGACAGTAGGACAAGATGGAGACAGTAGGACAAGATGGAGACAGTAGGGCAAGATGGAGACAGTAGGGCAAGATGGGGACAGTAGGACAAGATGGAGACAGTAGGGCAAGATGGGGACAGTAGGGCAAGATGGGGACAGTAGGGCAAGATGGGGACAGTAGGGCAAGATGGAGACAGTAGGGCAAGATGGGGACAGTAGGACAAGATGGAGACAGTAGGGCAAGATGGAGACAGTAGGGCAAGATGGGGACAGTAGGGCAAGATGGAGACAGTAGGGCAAGATGGAGACAGAAGGAGAAGATGGAGACAGTAGGACAAGATGGAGACAGTAGGGCAAGATGGAGACAGTAGGGCAAGATGGAGACAGTAGGACAAGATGGAGACAGTAGGGCAAGATGGAGACAGTAGGCAAGATGGGGACAGTAGGACAAGATGGAGACAGTAGGGCAAGATGGAGACAGTAGGGCAAGATGGGGACAGTAGGACAAGATGGAGACAGTAGGGCAAGATGGGGACAGTAGGGCAAGATGGGGACAGTAGGGCAAGATGGAGACAGTAGGGCAAGATGGGGACAGTAGGACAAGATGGAGACAGTAGGGCAAGATGGAGACAGTAGGGCAAGATGGGGACAGTAGGGCAAGATGGGGACAGTAGGACAAGATGGAGACAGTAGGGCAAGATGGGGACAGTAGGGCAAGATGGGGACAGTAGGGCAAGATGGGGACAGTAGGGCAAGATGGAGACAGTAGGGCAAGATGGAGACAGTAGGGCAAGATGGAGACAGTAGGGCAAGATGGAGTCAGTAGAACAAGATGGGGACAGTAGGGCAAGGTGGGGACTCTACAGCCTAAATGGAGACAGTAGGGCAAGATGGAGACAGTAGGGCAAGGTGGAGACAGTAGGGCAAGATGGGGACAGTAGGACAAGATGGAGACAGTAGGGCAAGATGGAGACAGTAGGGCAAGATGGAGACAGTAGGGCAAGATGGAGTCAGTAGGACAAGATGGAGACAGTAGGGCAAGATGGAGACAGTAGGGCAAGATGGAGTCAGTAGGACAATATGGGGACAGTAGGGCAAGATGGAGACAGTAGGGCAAGATGGAGACAGTAGGGCAAGATGGAGTCAGTAGGACAAGATGGAGACAGTAGGGCAAGATGGAGTCAGTAGGACAATATGGGGACAGTAGGGCAAGGTGGGGAATCTAAAGCCTACATGGAGACAGTAGGGCAATATGGAGACAGTAGGACAAGATGGGGACAGTAGGGCAAGATGGAGACAGTAGGGCAAGATGGAGACAGTAGGGCAAGATGGAGACAGTAGGACAAGATGGAGACAGTAGGGCAAGATGGAGGACAGTAGGGCAAGATGGAGACAGTAGGGCAAGATGGGGACAGTAGGACAAGATGGAGACAGTAGGGTAAGATGGAGACAGTAGGGCAAGATTGGAGACAGTAGGGCAAGATGGGGACAGTAGGGCAAGATGGAGACAGTAGGGCAAGATGGAGACAGAAGGAGAAGATGGAGACAGTAGGACAAGATGGAGACAGTAGGGCAAGATGGAGACAGTAGGGCAAGATGGAGACAGTAGGACAAGATGGAGACAGTAGGGCAAGATGGAGACAGTAGGGCAAGATGGGGACAGTAGGACAAGATGGAGACAGTAGGGCAAGATGGAGACAGTAGGGCAAGATGGGGACAGTAGGACAAGATGGAGACAGTAGGGCAAGATGGGGACAGTAGGGCAAGATGGGACAGTAGGGCAAGATGGGGACAGTAGGGCAAGAATGGAGACAGTAGGGCAAGATTGGGGACAGTAGGGCAAGATGGAGGACAGTAGGCAATGGGCATAGGCAAGATGGGACAGTAGGGCAAGATGGGGACAGTAGGGCAAGATGGAACGTAGGGCAAGATGGGGACAGTAGGGCAAGATGGAACAGTAGGCAAGATGGGACAGTAAGGGCAAGATGGAGACAGTAGGGCAAGATGGAGACAGTAGGCAAGATGGGACAGTAGGGCAAGATGGAGACAGCTAGGCAAGATGGGACAGTAGGGCAAGATGTGAGACAGTAGGGCAAAGATGGAGACAGTAGGGCAAGATGCAGTAGGCAAGATGGAGACAGTAGGGCAAGATGGAGACAGTAGGGCAAGATGGAGTCAGTAGAACAAGATGGGGACAGTAGGGCAAGGTGGGGACTCTACAGCCTAAATGGAGACAGTAGGGCAAGATGGAGACAGTAGGGCAAGATGGAGACAGTAGGGCAAGATGGAGACAGTAGGGCAAGATGGAGTCAGTAGGGCAAGATGGGGACGGTAGGGCAAGATGGAGACAGTAGGGCAAGATGGAGACAGTAGGGCAAGATGGAGACAGTAGGGCAAGATGGAGACAGTAGGGCAAGATAATACTGAGAGGAGTTGATCCTTCTTGGCTTTGGGTGGATGCTGCTGCTCAGAGGGGCACATCGGGGCCACTGGGGAGCTCGGCTGGGCACGTGCCAATGAGAGATGGAGTAGTGGGTTGGCTCTACGTGCCTGAGGGTTGGGCAGAACCTGACTGCTGTAGGTAGGGGGCCATTATTCTCTCTCTGCAACGTTCAAGGTTCTTTGGGGAAAAGTTATTACTTGGTTCCTGACAAAAGGGGCTAATTAATCAGGGCAAGAATGCAAGACTTGCCCCGGGGGCGTTAGAACGCTGTGTTCCCTAATGGCGGGGCATCAAGTTTCACTTGAGTGACAGGAGTCTGATGGGTTCACTCGGGTCAGGAACGGACTTCAAAGGCTTCATTAAACCTTCCACCTGGAGAGTCTGGCAGGGAGGGGGGCCGGGGGGGGCAAAGAAAGGTGTGGGGGTCTATACCACACAGACCCTTGTTACTGGGGCCCCTAGTCCCCCCCCATTATAAGGAGCAGGGCAATTACATACAGTAACACAGTAATCAGGGCAATAGGGCACAAATGCCCCAGCAGATGGTACATAAACTGTATAGGGTAAAAGGGTAACTGGCCCTTTAAGGGTGGGTAAATCTCAGGGTTGTTTATCGCCCCCATAAATAAGCGACTGGGTGGGATAAACAGGAGCCCCGGGTCAGGTCATGTGACTGGGGAGCAAATCCGCACACGCCCGTCTGCAAACTTCTGTTTGGTTGCCATGGCGACACGGAGCATCACAAATAAACAAGCGGCTGCAGCGGTTTCTCTGCTCCCTGAGCCCCAGGAGGGAGTTTCCCCCTTTAGCAACTAAATCTGCCACCAGGAATTGCTGAACTTCAACTCCCCTCATATCAATACGGCACCAACTGCGGGTTTAGCCAACACTGATACACAGTAATAATAGCAGCCTTCCCTACTGTGAGCAACTTACCCCACTGCCTCCATAGGGGGCATTTAGCATGTGCTCTGCACCTCACTAAGGACCCAATGAAAATGACCACAATGCAGCCCATTTTTCCCTACTGTCTCATTCTTGCCCTACTGACTCCATCTTGCCCTACTGACTCCATCTTGCCCTACTGTCTCCATCTTGCCCTACTGTCTCCATCTTGCCCTACTGTCTCCATCTTGCCCTACTGTCTCCATCTTGTCCTACTGTCCCCATCTTGCCCTACTGTCCCCATCTTGCCCTACTGTCCCCATCTTACTCTACTGTCTCCACCTTGCCCTACTGTCTCCATCTTGCCCTACTGTCTCCATCTTGCCCTACTGTCTCCATCTTGCCCTACTGTCTCCATCTTGCCCTACGTTCCCCATCTTGCCCTACTGTCCCCATCTTACCCTTACTGTCTCCATCTTGCCCTACTGTCTCCATCTTGCCCTACTGTCTCCATCTTGCCCACTGTCTCCATCTTGGCCCTACTGTCCCCATCTTGCCCTACTGTCCCCATCTTACCCTACTGTCCCCATCTTGCCCTACTGTCCCCATCTTGCCCTACTGTCCCATCTTGCCCTACTGTCCCCATCTTAACCCTACTGTCTCCATCTTGCCCTACTGTCTCCATCTTGCCCTACTGTCTCCATCTTATCCTACTGTCTCCATCTTGCCCTACTGTCTCCATCTTGCCCTACTGTCCCCATCTTGCCCTACTGTCTCCATCTTGCCCTACTGTCTCCATCTTGCCCTACTGTCCCCATCTTGCCCTACTGTCTCCATCTTGTCCTACTGTCTCCATCTTGCCCTACTGTCTCCATCTTGCCCTACTGTCTCCATCTTGCCCTACTGTCTCCATCTTGTCCTACTGTCTCCGTCTTACCCATACTTGTTCCCATCTTGCCCTACTATCCCCATCTGACCCTACTGTCCCATCTTGCCCTACTGTCCCCATCTTGCCCTTCTATCCCATCTTGCCCTACTATCCCCATCTTGCCCTACTGTCCCCATCTTGCTCTACTGTCCCCATCTTGTCCTACTGTCTCCATCTTGCTCTACTGTCCCCATCTTGTCCTACTGTCCCCATCTTGCCCTACTGTCTCCATCTTGTCCTACTGTCCCCATCTTGTCCTACTGTCCCCATCTTGCCCTACTGTCTCCATCTTGTCCTACTGTCCCCATCTTGTCCTACTGTCTCCATCTTGCCCTACTGTCCCCATCTTGCCTACTGTCTCCATCTTGCCCTACTGTCTCCATCTTGCCCTACTGTCTCCATCTTGCCCTACTGTCTCCATCTTGCCCTACTGTCCCCATCTTGTCCTACTGTCTCCATCTTGTCCTACTGTCCCCATCTTGCCCTACTGTCCCCCATCTTGCCCTACTGTCCCCATCTTACCCTACTGTCTCCATCTTGCCCTACTGTCTCCATCTTGCCCTACTGTCTCCATCTTATCCTACTGTCCTCCATCTTGCCCTACTGTCTCCATCTTGCCCTATCTGTCCCCATCTTGTCCTACTGTCTCCATCTTGCCCTACTGTCTCCATCTTGCTCCTACTGTCCCCATCTTGCCCTACTGTCTCCATCTTGTCCTACTGTCTCCATCTCTCCCTACTGTCTCCATCTTGCCCTACTGTCTCCATCTTGCCCTACTGTCTCCATCTTGTCCTACTGTCTCCCGTCTTACCCTACTGTTCCCATCTTGCCCTACTATCCCCATCTGACCCTACTGTCCCCATCTTGCCCTACTGTCCCCATCTTGCCCTTCTATCCCCATCTTGCCCTACTATCCCCATCTTGCCCTACTGTCCCCATCTTGCTCTACTGTCCCCATCTTGTCCTACTGTCTCCATCTTGCCCTACTGTCCCCATCTTGCCCTACTGTCTCCATCTTGTCCTACTGTCCCCCATCTTGTCCTACTGTCTCCATTCTCGCCCTACTGTCCCCATCTTGCCCTACTGTCTCCATCTTGCTCTACTGTCCCCATCTTGTCCTACTGTCTCCATCTTGCCCTACTGTCCCCATCTTGCCCTACTGTCTCCATCTTGCCCTACTGTCCCCATCTTGGCCTACTGTCTCCATCTTGTCCTACTGTCTCCATCTTACCCTACTGTCAACATCTTGCCCTAATGTCTCCATCTTGCCCTACTATCCCCATCTTGCCCTACTGTCTCCATCTTGTTCTAGTGTCCCCATCTTGTCCTACTGTCTCCATCTTTCCCTACTGTCTCCATCTTGTCCTACTGTCTCCATCTTGCCCTACGTCCCCATCTTGCCCTACTGTCTCCATCTTGCCCTACTGTCATCATCTTCTCCTACTGTCCCCATCTTGCCCTACTGTCCTCATCTTGCCCTATTGCCTCCATCTTCTCCCTTCTGTCCCCATCTTGCCCTACTGTCTCCATCTTGCCCTACTGTCTCCATCTTCTCCCTTCTGTCCCCATCTTGACCTACTTGTCCCATCTTACCCTACTGTCTCCATCTTGCCCTACTGTCTCCATCTTATCCTACTGTCTCCATCTTGCCCTACTGTTTCCATCTTATCCTACTGTCCCATCTTGCCCTACTGTCCCCATCTTACCCTACTGTCTCCATCTTGCCCTACTGTCTCCATCTTATCCTACGTGTCTCCATCTTGCCCTACTGTCTCCATCTTGCCCTACTGTCCCCATCTTGTCCTACTGTCTCCATCTTGCCCTACTGCCCCATCTTGCCCTACTGTCTCCATCTTGCCCTACTGTCTCCATCTTGTCCTACTGTCTCCATCTTGCCCTACTGTCTCCATCTTGCCCTACTGTCTCCATCTTGCCCTACTGTCTCCATCTTGTCCTACTGTCTCCGTCTTACCCTACTGTTCCCATCTTGCCCTACTATCCCCATCTGACCCTACTGTTCCCATCTTGCCCTACTATCCCCATCTTGCCCTACTATCCCCATCTTGCCCTTACTATCCCCATCTGACCCTACTGTCCCATCTTGCCCTACTGTCCCCATCTTGCCCTACTGTCCCCATCTTGCCCTACTATCCCCATCTGACCCTTTAACTGTCCCCATCTTGCCCTACTTCCCCATCTTGCCTCTACTGTCCCCATCTTGTCCTACTGTCTTCCATCTTGCCCTACATCCCCCATCTTGCCCTACTGTCTCCATCTTGTCCTACTGTCTCCATCTTGTCCTACTATCCCCATCTTGTCCTACTGTCTCCATCTTACCCTACTGTCAACATCTTGCCCTAATGTCTCCATCTTGCCCTACTGTCTCCATCTTGTCCTACTGTCTCCATCTTGTCCTACTGTCCACTTGTCCTACTGTCTCCATCTTACCCTACTGTCTCCATCTTGCCCTAATGTCCCCATCTTGTCCTACTGTCTCCATCTTGTCCTACTGTCTCCATCTTACCCTACTGTCAACATCTTGCCCATGTCTCCATCTTGACCTACTATCACTCCATCTTGCCCTACTGTCTCCATCTTGTTCTACTGTCCCCATCTTGTCCTACTGTCTCCATCTTTTCCTACTGTCTCCATCTTGTCCTACTGTCTCGATCTTCCCCTACTGTCCCCATCTTGCCCTACTGTCTCCATCTTGCCCTACTGTCTCCATCTTTCCCTACTGTCCCCATCTTGCCTATCTATCCCCATCTTGCCCTACTGTCTCCATCTTGTTCTACTTGTCCCATCTTGTCCTACTGTCTCCATCTTTTCCTACTGTCTCCATCTTGTCCTACTGTCTCGATCTTGATCTACTGTCCCCATCTTGCCCTACTGTTCTCCATCTTGCCCTACTGTCTCCATTCTTCTCCTACTGTCCCCCATCTTGCCCTACTGTCCCCATCTTGCCCTACTCTCTTCCATCTTGCCTTACTGACTCCATCTTGTCCTACTGTCTCCATCTTGCCCTACTCTCTCCATCTTGCCTTAACTGACTCCATTCTGCCCTACTCTCTCCATCTTGCCTTACTGACTCCAATCTTGTCCTACTGTCTCCATCTTGCCCTACTCTCTCCATCTTGCCTTACTGACTCCATCTTGCCCTACTGTCCCCATCTTGCCCTACTCTCTCCATCTTGCCTTACTGACTCCATCTTGTCCTACTGTCTCCATCTTGTCCTACTGTTCTCCATCTTGCCCTACTGTCTCCATCTTGCCCTACTGTCCCCATCTTGCCTACTGTCCCCATTCTTGCCCTTACTGGTCTCCATCTTGCCCTACTGTCCCCCATCTTGCCCTACTGTCTCCATCTTGGCCCCCATACTGTATCCCCATCTTCCCTACTGTATCCCCAATTCTGCCTACTGTCCCCATCTTGCCCTACTGTCTCCATCTTGCCACTACTGTTTCCCATCTTTGCCCTACTGTTCTCCATCTTGCCCTACTGTCCCCCATCTTGCCCTACTGTCCCATCTTGCCCTACTGTTCCTCCTTCTTTGCCCTCTGTCCCCATCTTGCCCTTACATGTCCCCATCTTGCCCTACTGTCCACATCTTGCCCTACTGTCCCCATCTTGCCTACTGTCTCCCCTCTTGCCCTACTGTCATCCCATCATTGCCCTACTGTCGTCCCATCTTGCCCTACTGTCCCCATCTGCCCTACTTCATCCCCATCTTGCCTTACTGTCACTCATCTTGCCCTACTGTCTCCATTCTTGCCCTACTGTTCTCATCTTGCCCTACTGTCATCCCCATTCTTGTCCTACTGTCGGTCCCCTATCTTGTCCTTACTTGTCCCCATCTTGCCCTACTGTCCCCATCTTGCCCTACTGTCATCCCCATCTTGCCCTACTTGTCCCCATTTCTTGCCCTACTGCTCTCCATTCTTGCCCTTACTGTCTCCAATCTTGCCCTACTGTCATCCCTCTTGCTCCACGGTCGTCCCCATCTTTGTCCTACTGGTCCCTCATCTGGCCCTACTGTCCCCATCTTGCCCAACTGTCCCATTCTTGCCCTACTGTTCATTCCCCATCTTGTCCTACTGTGTTCCCCATCTTGTTTCCTTACTGTCCCCATCTTGCCCTACTGTCCCCATCTTGCCCCTACTGTCCCACTTGCCCTACTGTCCCATCTGCCCTACTGTCGTCCCATCCGCCCTACTGTCCACATCTTTGCCCTACTGTCCCCATCTTGCCCTACTGTCGTTCCCCATCTTGCCCTACTGTTCCCCATCTTGCCCTACTGTCCCCATCTTGCCCTAACTGTCCCATCTTTGGCCCTACTGTCTCCATCTTGCCCTACTGTCATCCCCAATCTTGCCCTACTGTCCCCATCTTGCCCTACTGTCCCATCTTGCCCTACTGTCTCCATCTTGCCCTTACTGTCCCCCATTCTTAAAGCCCTACTGTCTCCATCTTGCCCCTACTGTTCCCCATCTTGCCCTACTGTCGCCTCTTGCCCTACTGTCCCCATCTTGCCCACTGTCGTTCCCCATCTGCCCTACTGTCCCATCTTGCCCTACTGTCCCCATCTTTGCCCTTACTGTCTCCATCTTGCCCTACTGCATTCCCCATCTTGTCCTTACTGTCCCATCTTTGCCCTACTGTCCCCTCTTGCCCTACTGTCTCCATCTTGCCACTGTACCCATCTTGCCCTACTGTCCCATCTTGCCCTACTGTCCCCATCTTGCCCTACTGTTCTCCATCTTGCCCTACTTGTCATCCCCATCTTGCCCTACTGTCTCCATTCTTGCCCTACTGGTCATCCCCATCTTGCCCTACTGTTCCCCATCTTGCCCTATTGTCCCCATCTTGGCCCTACTGTCCCCATCTTGCCGCTACTGTCATCCCATCTTGCCCTACTGTCCCCAATTCTTGCCCCTACCTGTCCCCATCTTTGCGCCTACTGTCCCCATCTTGCCCTACTGTCTCCATCTTGCCCTACTGTCTCCATCTTGCCCTACTGTCAGTCCCAATTCTTGCCCCTACTTCCCCATCTGGTCCTACTCGTGTCCCCATCTTGCCTCCTTACTGTTTCCCATCTTGCCCTACTGTCTCCATCTTGCCCTACTGTCCCCATCTTGCCCTACTGTCCCCATTCTTAGCCCTACTGTTCTCCACTTGCCCCCTACTGTCACCCCAATCTTGCCCTACTGGTCTCCATTCTTGCCCTACTGTATCCCCATCTTGCCCTACTGTCCCCATCTTGCCCTACTGTTCCCCATCTTTGCCTGTAACTGTCTCCATTCTTGCCCTTACTGTCATCCCCATCTGCCCTTACTGTCCCCATCTTTGCCCTACGTCCCCATCTTGCCCTACTGCCCCATCTGTGCCCTACTGTCTCCATTTGCCCCTTACTGTCCCATCTTGCCCTACTGTCGTCCCCATCTTGCCCTACTGTCTCCTCTTGCCCTACTGTCCCCATCTTTGCCCTACTGTCTCCATTCTTGCCCTACTGTCCCCATCTTGCCCTACTGTCCCCATCTTGCCCTACTGTCCCCATTCTTGCCCTACTGTCGTTCCCCATTCTTGCCCTACTGTCCCCATCTTGTCCTTACTGTCCCCATTCTTGCCCTACTGTCCCCATTCTTGCCCTACTGTCTCCCATCTTGGCCCTACTGCTCCCCATCTTGCCCTACTGTCCCCATTCTGGCCCTACTGTCCCCATCTTGCCCTACTGTCTTCATTCTTTGCCCTACTGTCATCCCCATCTTGCCCTACTGTTCCCCATCTTGCCCTTACTGTCCCCATCTTGCCCTACTGTCATCCCCAATCTTTGCCCTACTGTCGTCCCCATCTTTTGCCCTACTGTCGTCCCCATCCTTGCCCTACTGTCGGTTCCCCATTGCCCTACTGTCCCCATCTTGCCTACGTCATCCCCATCTTGCCCACTGTCCCATCTTGCCCTACTGTCTCCATTCTTTGCCCTACTGCTCCCATCTGCCTACTGTCATCCCCATTCTTGTCCTACTGTCGTCCCCTCTTGTCCACTGTCCCCATCTTGCCCTACTGTCCCCATCTTGCCTACTGTCATCCCCATCTGCCCTACTGTCCCCATCTTGCCCTACTTGTTCTCCAATTTTGCCCTACTTCTCATCTGCCCTACTTGTCATCCCCATCTGTCTACTGTCGTTCCCCATCTTGTCCTACTGTCCCCATCTTGCCTACTGCCCCATCTTTGCCAACTGTCTCCATCGTGCCCTACTAGTCATCCCCATCTTGTCCTACTGTTCGTCCCCATCTTGGTCCTTACTGTCCCCATCTTGCCCTACTGCTCCCCATCTTGTCCTACTGTCCCCATCTTGCCCTACTGTCCCACTTGCCCTACTGTCGTCCCCATCCTGCCCTACTGTCCACATCTTTGCCCTACTGTCCCCATCTTGCCCTACTGTCGTCCCCATCTTCCCTACTGTCCCCATCTTCCCACGTGTCCCCATTCTTGCCCTATTGTCCCCATTCTTGCCCTACTGTCTCCATCTATGCCCACTGTGTTCATCCCCATCTTGCCCTACTGTCCCCATCTTGCCCTACTGTCCCCATCTTTGCCATACTGTCTCCATCTTGCCCTTACTGTCCCCATCTTGCCCTACTGTCTCCATTCTTGCCCTACTGTCCCCATCTTGCCCCTACTGTCCCCATCTTGCCCTACTGTCCCCATCTTGCCCTACTGTCGTTCCCCATCTTGCCTATGTCCCATCTTGCCCTACTGTCCCCATCTTGCCCTACTGTCTCCATCTTGCCCTACTGTCATCCCCATCTTGTCACTGTCCCCATCTTGCCCTTACTGTCTCCATCTTGCCCTTACTGGGTCCCCATTCTCTGCCCTACTGTCTCAATCTTTGGCCCTACTGTCCCCATCTTGCCCTACTGCCCCATCTTGCCCTTACTGTCCCATCTTGCCCTACTGTCGTCCCCTCTTGCCCTACTGTCTCCATCTTGCCCTACTGCTCCATCTTGCCCTACTGTCCCCATCTTGCCCTACTGTTCCCCATCTTGCCCTACGTCCCATTTGCCCTACTGCTCTCCATCTTGCCCACTGTCATCCCCATCTTGCCCTACTGTTCATCCCCATCTTGCCTACTGTCATCCCCATCTTGCCCTACTGTCCCCATTCTTGCCCTACTGTCCCCATCTGCCCTTAACTGTCCCCATTCTTGCCCTACTGTCATCCCCTTTTTGCCCTACTTGTCGCCCATCTTGCCTACTGTCCCCATCCTTGCCACCGTTCCCCATCCTTGGCCCTACCTTGTCTCCATTCTTGCCCCCTACTGTCCCATCTTGCCCTACTGTCTCCATCTTGGTACCCTACTGTTCAATCCCCCCCATTTTTCCTTTTTTGGGCCCCTACTGTCCCCATCTTGTCCTACTGCCCCATCGTTTGCCCTACTGTTCCCACTTGCCCTACTTCTCCACTTGCCCTACTGTCCCCATTCTTGCCTACCACTGTCCCCATCTTGACCCTACTGTCTCCATCTTGCCCTGACTGTCATCCCCATCTTGCCCTACTGTCTCCATCTTGCCCTACTGTCTCCCCATCTTGCCCTACTGTCCCCATCTTGCCCTACTTGTCCCCATCTTAGCCCTACTGTCCCCATTCTGCCCTACTGTCTCCATCTTGCCCTTACTGGTCCCATCTTGCCCTTACTGTCTCCATCTTGCCCTACTGTCATCCCATCTTGCCCTACTGTCCCCATCTTGTTCTACTGTCCCCCCTACCATGCTTGCCCTATGTCTCGCCATCTTGCCCTTACTGTCCCCATCTTGCCCTACTGTCCCATCTTGCCCTACTGTCCCCATCTTTGCCCTACTGTCCCCATCTTGCCCTACTGTCCCCATTCTTTGCCCTACTGTCGTCCCCATCTTGCCCTTACTGTCCCCATCTTGCCCTTACTGTCGTCCCCATCTTTGCCCTATTGTCGTCCCCATCTTGCCCTACTGTCTCCCCCTTGCCCTACTGTCCCATCTTGCCCTATCTGTCGTCCCCATTGCTTGCCTATTGTCGTCCCCATTCTTGCCCACTATCTCCATCCTGCCCTACTGTCATCCCATCTTGCCCTACTGTCCCCATCTTGCCCTACTGTCCCCATCTTTGCCCTACTGTCCCCATCTTGCCCCTACTGTCGTCCCCATCTTGGCCCTACTGTCCCCATCTTGCCCTACTTTGTTCATCCCCATTCTTGCCCTTACTGTTTCCCCATCTTGTCCTACTTGTCCCCATCTTGCCCTACCTGTTCTCCATCTTTGCCCTAGCTGTCCCCATCTTTGCCCTACTGTCCCCATTCTTGCCCTACTGTCCCCATCTTGCCCTACTGTCATTCATCCCCATCTTGCCCTACTGTCCCCATCTTGTCCTACTGTCTCCATCTGCCCTACTGTCTCCATCTTTGCCCTACTGTCCCCATCTTGCCCTACTGCCCCATCTTGCCCTACGTGTCCCCATCTTGCCTACTGATCCGTCCCCATCTTGCCCTACTGTCCCCATTCTTGCCCTACTTGTCGTCCCCATCTTGCCCTACTGTCGTCATCTTGCCCTTACTGTCTCCATTCTTGCCCTACTGTCCCCATCTATGCCTCTGTCCCCATCTTGCCCTATTTCTGTCCCCATCTTGCCCTACTGTCCCTCATCTTGCCCTACTGTCGTGCCCCATCTTGCCCTTTCTGTCGTCCCCATCTGCCTACTGTCGTCCCCATCTTGTCCTACTGTCCCCATTCCTGCCCTATGAGTCCCCATCTTTCCCTACTGTCGTCCCCATCTTGTCCTACTGTCCCCATTCTTGCCTACTGTCGTCCCCATCTTGTCGCCTACTGTCGTCCCCATCTTTGCCCTACTGTCGTTCCCCATCTTGCCCTACTGTCGCCCCATCTTGCCCTACTGTCGTCCCCATCTTGCCCTACTGTCGTCCCCATCTTGCCCTACTGTCGTCCCCCATCTTGCTCTACTGTCCCCTCTTGCCGTTACTGTCCCCACTTGCCCTACTGTTCGTTCCCCATCTTGCTCTACTGGTCACCCATCTGCCGTTTACTGTCCCCATCTTGCCCTACTGTCCGTCCCCATCTGCTCTACTGTTCCCATCTTTGCCCGTACTGTCCCATCTTGCCCTACTGTCTTCCCCACTGCTCTACTGTCCCCCATCTTGCCGTACGTCCCCATTCTTTTCCCTACTGTCGTTCCCCATCTTGTCCTACTGTCCCTATCTGCCCTACTGTCGTCCCATTCTTGCCCTACTGTCGGATCCCCATCTTGCCCTACTGTCCCCATCTTGCCTACTGTCGTGCCCCATCTTTGCCCCTTACTGTCGTCCCCATCTTGTCCCTACTGTTCTCCATCTTTGCCTACTGTCGTCCCCGATCTTGCCCTACTGTCTCCCCACTTGTCTACTTCTCCATTCTTGCCCTACTGTCTCCAATCTTGATCCTACTGTCCCCATCTTGTCCTACTGTCGCCCATCTTGCCCTCACTGTCCCCATCTTGCCTACTGTCCCATCTTGCCCTACTGTCCCATCTTGGCCTACTGTCTCCATCTTGCCCTACTGTCCCCATTGCCCTACTGTCTCCATTCTTTGCCCTACTGTCATCCCCATCTTGCCCTACTGTCCCCATTCTTGTCCTCTGTCCCCATCTGCCCTTACTGTCTCCATCTTGCCCTACTGTCCCCATCTTTTGCCCCCTACTGTCTCCATCTTGCCCTACTGTTCCCCATCTTGGCCCTACTGTCCCCAATTCTAGCTTGCCCTAACTGTCCCCATCTTGCCCTCTGTCGTCCCCATCTTGCCCTACTGTCCCCATCTTGCCCTACTGTCGTCCCCATCTTGCCCTATTGTCGTCCCCATCTTGCCCTACTGTCGTCCCCATCTTGCCCTACTGTCCCCGTCTGCCCTTACTGTCGTCCCCATCTTTGCCCTATTGTCGTCCGCCATCTTCCCCACGATCTCCATCTTGCCCTACTGTCTCCCCATCTTGCCCACTTGTCCCCATCTTGCCCTACTGTCCCCATCTTGCCCTACTTTGTCCCCATCTTGCCCTACTGTCGTCCCCATTCTGCCCCTACTGTCCCCATCTTTGCCCTACTGTCATCCCCATCTTGCCCTACTGTCCCCATCTTGTTCCTACTGTCCCCAATTCTTTGCCCTTACTGTCTCCATCTTCTCCCTACTGTCCCCATCTGCCCTACTGTCCCCATCTTGCCCTACTGTCCCCATCTTGCCCTACTGTCATCCCCATCTTGCCCTACTGTCCCCATCTTGTCCTACTGTCTCCATCTTGCCCTACTGTCTCCATTCTTGCCCTACTGTCCCTTCTTGGCTCCTTACTGTCCCCATCTTGGCCCTACTGTCCCCATCTTGGCCCTACTGTCGTCCCCATCTTGCCCTTACTGTCCCCATCTTGCCCTACTTGTCGTCCCCATCTTGCCCTTACTGTCGTCCCCATCTTGCCTACGTCTCCATCTTGCCCTACTGTCCCCATCTTGCCGTACTGTCCCCATCTTGCCCTACTTTCGTCCCCATCTTGCCCTACTGTCCTCATCTTGCCCTACTGTCGTCCCCATCTTGCCCTACTGTCGTCCCCATCTTGCCCTACTGTCGTTCCCCATCTTGTCCTACTGTCCCCTTTCCGCCCTACTTGTCGTCCCATCTTTCCCTTACTGTCGCTCCCCATCTTGTCCTACTGTCCCCATCTTGCCCTACTGTCGTCCATACTTGCCCTTACTGTCGTCCCCATCTTGTCCCTACTGTCGTCCCCATCTTGCCCTATGTCCGTCCCATCTTGCCTACTGTCGTCCCTATCTTGCCCTACTGTCGTTCCCCATCTTGCCCTACTGTCGTCCCCATCTTGCTCTACTGTCCCCATCTTGCCGTACTGTCCCCATCTTGCCCTACTGTCGTCCCCATCTTGCCCTTACTGTCAACCCCAATCTTGCTCGTACTGTCCCCATCTTGTCCTACTGTCTCCATCCTGCCCTACTGTCGTCCCCATCTTTCCCTACTGTTCTCCCCATCTTGTCCTACTGTCCCTATTCTTGCCCTACTGTCGTCCCCATCTTGCCCTACTGTCGTCCCCATCTTGCCCTACTGTCCCCATCTTGCCCTACTGTCGTCCCCATCTTGCCCTACTGTCGTCCCCATCTTGTCCTACTGTCTCCATTCTGTGCCCTACTGTCGTCCCCATCTTGCCCTACTGTCGTCCCCATCTTGTCCTACTTTCTCCATTCTGCCCTACTGTCTCCATCTTGTCCACTGTCCCCATCTTGTCCTTACTGTCCCATCCTCGCACCTTACTGTCCCCATCTCGCCCTACTGTCCCCATCTCGCCCTACGTCTCCATCTCGCCCTACTGTCCCCATCCGCCCTACCTGTCCCCATCTTGTCCTACTGTCCCCATCTTGTCCTACTGTCTCCATCTTGCCCTGTACTGTTCCCCATCTTGCCCCTACTGTCTCCATTCTTGCCCTACTGTCCCCATCTTGCCCCTTACTTCTCCCAATCTTGCCCTACCTGTCCCCATCTTGCCTTACTGTCTTCATCTTGCCCTACTGTCTCCATCTTTGCCCCTACTTGTCCCCATCTTGTTCCTAACTTTCCCCATCTTGCCCCTACTGTTCCCCATTCTTGCCCTACTGTCCCCAATCTTGCCTTACTGTCTTTCATCTTGCCCTACTGTCTCCATTTCTTGCCCTACTGTCCCCATTTCTGCCCTACTCGTCCCCATCTTGCCCTACTGTCCCCATCTTGCCCTACTGTCTCCATCTTGTACCTACTGTCCCCATCTTGCCCTACTGTCTCCATTCTTGCCCTACTTGTCCCCATCTTGCACCTACTGTCCCCATCTTTGCCCTACTGTCCCCATTCTTGCCCCTACTGTCTCCCATCTTGTCCTACTGTTCCCCATCTTGCCCTACTGTCCCCATCTTGCCCTACTGTCTGCCATCTTGCCCTACTGTCTCATCTTGTCCTACTGTCCATTTCTTGCCCTACTGTCTCCATCTATGCCCTACTGTCTCCATACTTTGCCCTTACTGTCTCCATCTTTGCCCTACTTGTCCCATCTGCTGCCCTACTGTCCCCATCTTGCCCTACTGTCCCCACTTGCCCTTACGTCTCCATCTTGTCACGTGTCCCCATCTTGCCCCTACTGTCTTCCAATCTTTAGCCCTACTGTCCCCATTCTTGCCCTACTGTGACACCCATCTTCCCTACTGTCCCATCTTGCCCTCACTGTCTTCCATCTTGCCCTACTGTCCCCATCTTGCCCTACTGTCTCATCTTGTCTACGTCCCCATCTTTGCCCTACTGTCTCCATCTTTGCCCTTACGTCCCCATTGTGCTCCTACTGTCCCCCATCTAGCCCTACTGTTTCCATCTTGCCCTACTGTCTCCATCTTGTCCTACTGTCCCCATCTTGCCCTACTGTCCCCATCTTAGCCCTACTGTCCCCCATCTTGCCCTACTGTCTCCATCTTGTCCTTACTGTCCCCTCTTGCCCTACTGTCCCCATCTTGCCCTTACTGTCCCCATCTTGCACCTACTGTCCCATCTTGCGCCTACTGTCCCCAATCTTGCCCCTACTGTCCCATCTTGCCCTTACTGTCCCCATCTTGCGCCCTACTGCTCCATCTGTGCCCTTACTGGTCCCCATCCTTGCCCTACTGTCTCCATCTGGCCCTACTGTCTCCATCTTGCCCTACTGTCTCCATCTTGCCCTACTATGTACGTACTTTAGTACAGTATCAGTAATAGTTCTGCAGGCACAAGTACACTATATAAATACACATACAACCTGCACAAAATGAGAGACCATAAACCCTCCTCCAGTTATTGGAATGATGCAAGGGGCGGAGTCACTAATGCAGCACATGCCCCAGTGGGAGTGGTTACAACTATGGGTGCAGATGGGTGGGAATGCCCCCCCTAAAAGGAGCTACATACCTGCCAGGTGAGATCAGAGAGACCTGGGCTTGTGAGTAACAGGAGGGGGGTGGAGCCCTGGGCAGAGCCGCCACTTTATCTGCAGCAAACTCCCCCCCCCTGACACTTACAAATCAATAAAGAGTAACAGCCCCCCCAACAGAACAATTTACCCCAACCCCCAGTTTACAGTTACCCCCCAATGTATAACCATGTGCCCTGATCAAACCAATTAAACTTAAGGTACCGGGAAAAAGTCATCAATCAGGAATTCATACACTAAAACCACACCTCTTTATGATAGCATTTATAGCCCCGCCCCTGTAAGCTGCAATCAGTGTCCTGGCCCCCACCCACTGTTACCGCCCCCCCCCCCCCTGCAAGCTGCTATGTGTACGTAAGAATCATAAAAATGTATGGCAGGGGGAAACTGAGCGATCAACATAAGGTACCCCCGGTATGTGCCCTGCCCAGTAACTATATATCCCTGGGGTATAAACCCTGCCCAGTATTAACTATATATCCCTTGGGGTACAAGCCCCCTGCCAGTAACTATATACCCACCTTGCGGGTATAACCCTGCCCAGTAGTTAAACTGATATACCCCTGTGGGATAAAACCCCCTGCCAGTTTAACTATATTACCCCTGGGGTATAAAAACCCCCTGCCCCAGTAACTATAATATCCTGGGGATAACCCCCTGCCCAGTAACGTATATACCCCTGGGGATATAACCCCCCTGCCAGTAACTATATACCCCTGGGTTATAAACCCCCTGCCCAGTAACTATATATCCCTGGGGTATAAACCCCCTGCAGTAACTATATACCCCTGGGTTATAACCCCCTGCCCAGTAACTATATATCCCTGGGGTACAGCCCCCTCCCGAACTATATAACCCCTGGGCGTATTAACCCGCCGCCCAGTAACTATATACCCTGCGGGTATAACCCCCTGCCCAGTAACATATATCCCTGGGGTATAACCCCCTGGCCCAGTAACTATATATCCCTGGGGTACAGCCCCCTGATCCCCAGTAAACTATATATCCCTGGGTATAACCCCCTGCCAGTCAAAGTAACATATATTATTCCTGGGGTATATAACCCCCTGGCCCAGTATAAACTATATATTCCTGGGGTATAACCCCCTGGACCAGTAACTATATACCCCTGGGGTATAACCCCTGCCCAGTAACTATATAATCACCTGGGTATAACCCCCTGACACCAGTAACTTATATCCCTGGCGTATAAACCCCTGCCAGCAGTAACTATTATATCCTGGGGTTAACCCCCTGCCCAGTAACTATACTATCCCTGGGGTATAACCCCCTGCCCAGTAACTATATATCCCTGGGGTTTATAACCCCCTGCCCAGTAACTATATAATCCCTGGGGTTTATAACCCCCTGCCAGTAACTATATTATCCCTGGGGTATAACCCCCTGCCCAGTTAACTATATTATTCCTGGGTATAACCCCCCTGCCCAGTAACTATATATTCCGTGGGGTATAACCCCCTGCCCAGTAACTATATACCCTGGGGTTATAACCCCCTGCCCAGAACTATTATAATCCCCTGGGGTATAACCCCCTGCCCATTTATACTATATATTCCCTGGAGTACAGCCCCCTGCCCAGTAACTATATACCCCTGGGGTATAACCCCCTGCCCAGTAAAACTATATACCCCGGGGTTATAACCCCACCTGCCCAGTAACTATATACCCTGGGTACAGCCCCCTGCCCAGTAAACTATATACCCCTGGGGTATAACCCCTCTGCCCAGTAACATATACCCCTGGGGTATAACCCCTGCTGCCCAGTAACTATGATACCCCTGGGGTACAGACCCCCTGCCCAGTAACTATATATACCCTGGGGGACAGGCCCCCTGCCCAGTAACTATAATATCCCTTGGGGGTACAGTTCCCTGCCCAATAACTATATTACCCCCTGGGTATTACCCCAATTGCCCAGTAACTATACTATCCCTTGGGGTACCAGCCCCCTGCCCAGTAACTATTATAGCCCTGGGGTATAACCCCTGCAGTAAACTATACTATCCCTGGGGTATAACCCCCTGCCCAGTAACCTATATATCCCTTGGGGATATATAACCCCCTGCCCAGTAAACTATATACCCCTAAGGGGTATAACCCCTTCTGCCCAGTAAACTATATATCCCTGGGTATTTAACCCTGCCCAGTAACTATATTATCCCCTGGGGTATAACCCCTGCCCAAGTAACTAAATATATCCCTGGGGTATAAACCACCTGCCAGTAACTATATACCCCTGGGGTATGAACCCCTGCCCAGTAACTTATACCCTGGGGTTATAAACCCCCTGCCCAGTAACCTATATACCCCTGGGGTATTAACCCCTGCCAGTAACTATTATATTCCCTGGGTACAGCCCCTGCCCAGTAACTATATACCCCTGGGCGCTATAACCCCCTGCCAGTAACTATATAATCCCTTGGGTATAACCCTCTGCAAGTAACTATATATCCCTGCGGGTATCTAACCCCTGCCCGTAACTATATACCCTGGTGGTGATAAACCCCGGCCCAGTAACGTATATATCCCTGGGGTACAAGCCCCTCTGCGCCCTAGTAACTATATACCCCTGGGGTATAAACCCCCTGCCCCAGAACTATATATCCCTGGGGGTATAACCCCCTGCCGTAACTATATATCCTGGGTACGCCCCTGCCATAACTATATACCCCTGGGATATAACCCCCTGCCCAGTAAACGTATATATCCCTGGTGGTACAGCCCCTGCCAGTAACTTATTACCCCTGGGTATTAACCCCCTGCCCAGTTAACATAATATACCCCTGGGGTATAACCCCTGGCCAGTAACTTAATATCCCTGGGTATAACCCCCTGGCCAGTAACTATATATCCCTGGGGTACAGCCCCTGCCCAGTAACTATATTTACCCCTGGGGTACAGCCCCCTGCCCAGTTAACTATATATCCCTGGGCGTATAACCCCTGCCAGTAACTATATATCCGGGGTATAACCACCCTGCCCAGTAACATATATATTTCCCTTGGGGATAACCCCCTGCCTAGTAACTAATATATCCCTGGGTTTATAACCCCCCTGCCAGTAACTATATTCACCCCTGAGGGGATAACCCCTGCCCAGTAACTATATATCCCTGGGCGTATAAACCCCTTGCCAGTAACTATATATCCCTGGGGTACACCCCTGCAGTAACTATATATCCCGTGGGGTTATAACCCCCTGCCCAAGTAACTATATATCCCTGGGTATAACCCCCTGCCCAGTAAACTATATACCCCTGGGTATAACCCCTGCCCAGTAACTATATATCCCTGGGTATAAACCCCCCTGCCCAGTAACTATATATCCCTGGGGTATAACCACCCTGCCCAGTAACTATATATTCCCTGGGGTTACAACCCCCTGCCCCAGTAACTTATATCCCTGGCGGTATAACCCCCTGCCCAGTAACTATATATCCCTGGGGTATAACCCCCTGCCCAGTAACTATATATCCCTGGGTATAACCCCCTGCCCCAGTAACTATATATCCCTGCGGTATAAACCCCGCCCAGTAACTAATTATATCCCCATGGGTATAACCCCTGGCCCAGTAACTATATTATCCCCTGGTGGTCATAACCCCCTGCCAGTAACTATAACCCCTGGGAGTATAACCCCGAACCAAGTACTATTATACCCTGGGGTACAGCCCCCTGCCCAGTAACTATTATATCCCTGGGGGTATAACCCCCTGCCCAGTAAACTATATATCCCTGGGGTTTATAACCCCCTGCCCAGTAAAACTATATACCCCTGGAGGTACAGCCCCCTGCCCAGTAAACTATATATTCCCTGGGGTAATAACCCCCTGCCCAGTAACTATATATTCCCTGGGGTACAACCCCCTGCCCAGTAATATATACCCCTGGGGTTATAACCCCCTGCCAGTAACTATATATATCCCTGGGGTATAACCCCCTGCCCAGCTAACTATATATCCCTGGTACAGCCCCCTGCCCAGTAAAACTATATATCCTGGGGTATTAACCCCCTCCCAGTAAACTATTATATCCCTGGTATAACCCCTGCCAAGTAACTATATACCCCTGGGTTATAAACCCCCTTGCCCAGTAACTATTATATCCCTGCGGCGTATTAAACCCCCTGCCAGTAACTATATATGCCTGGGGTTACAGCCCCTGGCCCAGTACTATATACCCTGGGTACAGCCCCCTGCCAGTTAACTTATATCCCTGGGGGTTATAACCCCTGCCCAGTAAACTATTTATACCCCTGGGGTATAACCCCCTGCCCAGTAACTATATATCCCTGAGGTTATAACCCCCTGCCAAGTAACTATAATCCTGGGTATAACCCCCTGCCCAGTAATATATATCCCTGGGGTATAACCCCCGCCAGTAACTATTATATTCCCTGGGTACAGCCCCCTGCCCAGTAACTATATATCCCTGGCGGTTATAACCCCGCCAGTAACTATATACCCCCTGGGGTATAACCCCCTGCCCAGGTAACTAGTATTACCCCTGGGGTTATAACCCCCCTGCCCCAGTAAACTATTATATCCCTGGGGTTAACCCCCTTGCCCAGTAACTATATATCCCTGGGTATAACCCCTGCCCAGTAACTATATTATCCCTGGCGCGTACAAACCCCCTGCCTAGTAACTATATACCCTGGGGTATAACCTGCCTAGTAAACTATATATTCCGGACAGCCCCTGCCAGTAACTATATATCCCTGGGGTATAACCCCCTGCCCAGTAAACTATAATCCCTGGGTTATTAACCCCCCCCCTGGGCCCGGTTTTAACTATATATCCCTGGGGTACACCCCTGCCCAGTAACTATATATCCCTGGGGGTATAACCCCATGCCAGTAACTATATACCCCTGGTTATAACCCCCTGCCCCAGTAACTTATATATCCCTGGGGTATAACCCCCTGCCCAGTAAACTATATTCCCTGGGTATAACCCCATTTGCCAGTACTATATATCCCTGGTGGTTTACAGCCCCTGCCCTAGTAACATATATCCCGTGGGGTATAACCCCATGCCCAGTAACTATATATCCTTGGGGTAGAAACCCCCTGCCCAGTAACTAATATCCCTGCGGGTTACAACCCCCTGCCCTCAGCTAACTATATATCCCTGGGGTAAACCCCCTGCCCAGTAATAACTATATATCCCTGGGGTATAAAACCCCCTGCCCAGTTACTATATACCCCTGGGGTATAACCCCCTGCCCAGTAACTATATATCCCTGGGGTATAACCCCCTGCCCAGTAACTATATACCCCTGGGGTATAATGGCTGCAGTAGAAATCAGCGCAGTTAGAAACAGACAAATTCCGCTTTGGTTTCTCCCATCCTCCCCCCTCCCTGTTCCCAGTTGGTACAGTCCTTTCCCGGAGTCCCCGGAAGTTGTAAGGACAAAGCCGGACTGTGTGCTTCCGGGTTGCGGTTGGGCCAAGATGGCGGCGCCCATGGAGCTGTACTGCTGGAAAGGAGACTGGGGGCTCCCGTCTGTGGATCCGGACTGTCTGACCGTGCTGGTAGGGCCCGGGGGGGGTACAGGGGGGCCCGGGGGGGCTGAGTGGGGTTATTAATTAGGGAAACCCTTAGGGTGGGGTTATTATTAGGGGAACCCTAGGGGTGGGGTTATTATAGGGAACCCTATGGGTGGGGGGTACAGGGGGGACTGAGTGGGCTTATTATTGGGAACCCTAGGGTGGGGTTATTATTAGGCGAATCCTAGGGTGGGGTTATTATTAGGGAACCCATAAGGGTGGCGTTATTATTAAGGGAACCCTAGGGTGGGGGTTATGTAGGGAACCCTAGGGTGGGGGTACAGGGGGGCTGAGTGGGGTATATTTAGGGAACCCTTAGGGTGGGGTTATTATTAGGGAACCCTAGGGTGGGGTTATTATTAGGGAACCCTAGGGTGGGGTTATTATTAGGGAACCCTAGGGTGGGGTTATTATTAGGGAACCCTAGGGTGGGTTATTATTAGGAAACCTAGGCGTGGGGGGACAGGGAGGGCTGAGTGGGCGTTATTTATTAGGGAACCCTAGGGGTGGGGGGTACAGGGCGGGCTGAGTGTGATAATATATTAGGAGAACCTAGGGGTGGGGGGTACAGGGGGGCTGAGTGGGGATATTATTAGACCCTAGGGTGGGGGGTAACAGGGCGGCTGAGTTGGGGTTATTATTAGGGAACCCTAGGCGTGGGGGGTAGGGGAGGCTGAGTGGGCGTTATTATTAGGAAACCCTAGGGTGGGGGGTAGGGGGGGCTGATGTGGGCTATTATTAGGAAACCTAGGGTGGGGGGTACAGGGGGCTGAGTGGGGTTATTATTAGGGAAACCCTAGGGGGGGTACAGGGAGGGGCTGAGTGGGTGTTATGTATTAGCGGAACCCTAGGGTGGGGGTACAGGGGGGCTGAGTGGGGTTATTATTAGGACCCCTAGGGTGGGGGGTACAGGCGGGGCTGAGTGGGGTTATATAGGGAACCCTAGGGTGGGGGGTACAGGGGGCGAGTGGGGTTATTATTTAGGAAACCCTAGGGTGGGGGTACAGGGGGGCGAGTAGGGGTTATTATTAGGAACCCTTAGGGTGGTACAGGGGGGCTGAGTGGGGTTAATATTAGGGAACCCTAGGTGGGGGTACAGGGGGCTGAGTGGGTATTATTAGGGAACCTAGGATCGGGGGGGGTACAGGGGGGGCTGAGTGGGGTATTATTAGGGAACCCTTAGGGTGGGGGTACAGGGGGGCCTTGAGTGGGGTTATATTTAGGAACCCTAGGGTGGGGGTTACAGGGGGGCTGAGTGGGGCTATTAAATTAGGGAAACCTAGGGGGGGGTACAGGGGGGCTGAGTGGGGTTATTAGGACCTGGGTGGGGGGTACAGGGGGGCTGAGTTGGGGTTATTATTAGGGAACCCTAGGGTGGGGTACAGGGGGGCTTTAGTGTGGTTATTATTAAGGGAACCCTAGGGTGGAGGGTACAGGGGTGCTGAGTGGGGCTATTATTAAGGGAACCTAGAGTGGGGGTACCAGGGGGGCTTAGTGGGTATTATCTAGGCGACCCTAGGTGGGGGGATACAGGGGGGGCTGGAGTGGGTATATTAGGAACCTAGGGTGGGGGGTACAGGGGGGCTGAGTGGGGTTATTATTAGGGAACCCTAGGGTGGGGGGTACAGGGGGGCTGAGTGGGGTTATTATTAGGGAACCCTAGGGTGGGGTGTGAGTACAGGGGGGGGCTGAGTGGGGTTATTATTAGGGGAACCCTAGTGTGGGGGGTACGGGGCGGGCTAGTGGCGGTTTTATTAGGGAAACCCTTAGGGTGGGCGGGTACAGGGGGGCTGAGTGGGGATTATATTAGGAACCCTAGGGGGCGGGGTACAGGGGGGTCTGAGTGGGGTTATTATTTAGCGGGAACCCTAGGGTGGGGGGTAACAGGGGGCGGCTGAGTGGGGTTATTATTAGGGACCCTAGGGTGGGGGTACAGGCGGGGCTTAGGGGCATTATAGGGACCCATAGGGTGGGGGTACAGGGGGGCTGAGTGGGGTTTATTATTAGGGAACCTAGGGGGGGGGTACAGGGGGGCTGAGTGGGTTTATTATTTGGGAAACCCTATGGGTGGGGGTACAGGGGGCTGAGTGGGGTTATTATAGGGAACCCTAGGGTGGGGGGTATAGGAGGGCTGAGTTGGGTGTTATTATTAGGAACCTAGGGGGGGTACAGGGGCTGAGTGGGGTTATTATTTGGGGAACCCTAGGGTGGGGGTACAGGGGGCTGAGTGGGTATTATTAGGGAACCTAGGGGTGGGGGGTACAGGGGGGCTGGAGTGGGTTATTATTACGGGAACCCTAGGGATGGGGGGTTACAGGGGGGGCATGAGAATGGGTTTATTATTTGAGGGAACCCTAGCGGTGGGGGTACAGGGGCTGAGTGGGGTTATTATTTAGGGAACCCTAGGGTGGGGGGTTACAGGGGGGCTGAGTGGGTTATTATTAGGGAACCCTAGGGTTGCGGGGGTTTACAAGGGGGGCTGAGTGGGGTTATTATTATGCGGGAACCCTAGGGTGGGGGTAACGGGGGGCTGAGTGGGGTTTATTATTAGGAACCCTAGGGTGGGGGTACAGGGGGGCTGAGTGGGGTTTATTATTAGGGAACCCTAGGCGTGGGGTACAGGGGGCTGAGTGGGGTTATTTATTAGGACCCTAGGGTGGGGTACAGGGGCTGAGTGGGTTATTATTAGGGAACCTAGGTGGGGGGTAGGGCGGGGGCCTGAGTGGGGTTATTATTAGAGGAACCCTAGGGTGAGGGGGTAGGGGGCTGAGTGGGGTTATTTATTAGGGAAACCCTAGCGGTGGGGGGTTACAGGGGGGCTGATGGGGTTATTATTAGGGGAACCTAGGGTGGGGGTAAGGGGGGGCTGAGTGGGGGTTATTATTTTAGGGAACCCTAGGGTGGGGGGTACGGGGGGGACTGAGTGGGGTTATTATTAGGGAACCCTAGGGTAGGGGTACAGGGGGGCTGATAGTGGGGTTATTATTTAGGGAACCCTACGGAGTGGGGGTAACAGGGGGCTGAGTGGGTTTATTATTAGGGGAAACCCTAGGGTGGGGCGTACAGGGGCGGCTGAGTGGGGTTATGATTAGGGAACCCTAGCGGCTGGGGCGGGGTACAGGGGGGTTGAGTGGAGGGTTGGTTATTAGGGAACCCTTAGGTGGTTATTATTAGGGAACCCTAGGGTGGGGGTTACAGGGCGGGCTGAGTGGGTTATGATTAGGGAACCCTAGGTGGGGGGGTACAGGGGGCTGAGTGGGTATTATTAGGGACCTAGGGTGGGGGTACGGGCGGGGGCATGAGTCGGGGCTATTATTAGGGACCCTAGGGTGGGGGGTACGGGGGGGCTGAGTTGGGCGTTATTATTAGGAACCCTGGGTGTGGGGGTACGGGGGGGGCTGAGTGGGGCTATTATTAGGGAACCCTAGGGTGGGGGGTCGCGGGGCTGAGTGCGGTTTATTATTTAGGGAACCCTAGGCGTGGGGGGTAAGGGGGGCTGAGTGGGTTTTATTAGGGAACCCTAGGTGGGGGGGCGGTTACAGTGGGGGCTTAGTGGGGCTATTATTAGGGAACCCTGGGTGTCGGGGGTACTGGGGGGCTGAGTGGCCGGCTATTATTAGGGAACTCTAGGGTGGGGGGTACAGCGGAGGCTGAGTCGGGGCTATTATAGGAACCCTAGGCGTGGGGTTCAGGGGGGGCTGAGTGGGGCTATTTTGGGAACCTAGGGTGGGGGGTACAGGGGGGCTTGAGTGGGTATTATTAGGGAACCCTAGGGGGGTGGGTACGGGGGCTGAGTGGGTTATTATTAGGGGAACTCTAGGGTTGGGGTACGGGGGCTGAGTGGGGTTATCTATTAGGCGAACCCTAGGTGGGCGGGTACAGGGGGGCTGAGTGGGTATTATTTAGGGAACCTAGCGATGGGGTACGGGGGGCTGAGTGGCGGTTATATTAGAAACCTAGGGTGGGGGGTAGGGGCGGGGCTAGTGGGGTTATTATTAGGGAACCTGGGGCGCGGGTACAGGGTGAGTGGGTTATTATTATGGGAAACCCTAGGCGAATGGGGGTACGGGGGGGCTGAGTGGGGTTATTATTAAGGGAACCTAGGGTGGGGTTATTATTGGGGAACCCTAGGGTGGGGGGTACGGGGGGCTGAGTGGGGTTATTATTAGGGAACCCTAGGGTGGGGCTATTGGATGGGCGTATCCCGCTAGTTCTGCAGCATGTTTAATTGTATGGGTGCAGGACACCTGTACCCACAATGCTTTGCAGGTGTGGGGTCCTCGCTGTCTCTCCCCTCAGTTCTGTAAATCCCCGCCCCCAGGTTGATCCCTTACTGGGGTGCCCCCCTCCGTTCTGGCTGGGTATAGGACCCCGATACTGGATCCCTGGTGTTTGGCAGCCGCCCCGGGATAGGGATTTGTGGTTCTGAACTGGATTAGGGGCGGCTGAAGCCACAAAACCCCCGGGCCCCCCCCCCCACTCACACATCCAGGGCTGCACTGGGTAATTGCCGGCGCCTGCTGAGCTGGCAGTTAGGGGCTCCCGCCATTTACAATCACCGGCCGCAGGCAGACTGCATGGGAAGATGAGCAGCAGCGCTGCCCCAGTGTGGCCCCCCCTCCCCTAATGACCCCTCCCCGTGTCCCCTAGTGACCCCTCCCCGTGTCCTGAGTGACCCCTCCCCGTGTCCCCTAGTGACCCCTCCCCGTGTCCCCTAGTGACCCCTCCCCGTGTCCCCTAGTGACCCCTCCCCGTGTCCCCTAGTGACCCCTCCCCCCGTGTCCCCTAGTGACCCCTCCCCCCGAGTGTCCTAGTGGACCCCTCTCCCCCCGTGTTCCCCTAGCTGACCCCTCCCCCCGTGTCCCCTAGTGACCCCTCCCCCCCGTGTCCCCCCTAGGGACCCCTCCCCCCCGTTGTCCCCTAGTGACCCCTCCCCCCGTTGTCCCCTAGTGACCTCCCCCCGGTCCCCTTAGGTGACCCCTCCCCCCGTGTCCCCTAGTGACCCCTCCCCCGCTGTCCCTAGTGACCCCTCACCCGTGGTCCCTAGTGGACCCCTCCCCGTTGTCCCCTAGTGACCCCTCCCCAAGTGTCCCCTATGTGACCCCTCCCCCCGATGTCCCCTAGTGCACCCCTCCCCCCAGTGTCCCCTAGTGACCCCTTCTCCCCCAGTGTCCCCTAGTGACCCCTCCCCCCAGTGTCCCTAAGTGACCCCTCCCCCCAGTGTCCCCTTAGTGACCCCTCCCCAGTGTCCCCTAGTGACCCCTCCCCCCCGTGCCCCTAGAAGTGACCCCTCCCCCCCGTGTTCCCCTAGTGACCCCTCCCCCCGTGTCCCTAGTGACACCCTCCCCCCCGTGTCCCCTAGTGACACCCTCCCCCAGTTGTCCCTAGTGACTTCCCCCCCGTGTCCCCTAGTGACCCCCCCGTGTCCCTAGTGACCCCTCCCCCCGTGTCCCCAGTGCACCCCTCCCCGTTGTCCCCTAGTGACCCCTCCCCGTGTCCTAGGTGACCCCTCCCCCCAGGTGTCCCCTAGTGACCCCTCCCCCCCCGTGTCCCCTAGTGACCCCTCCCCCCAGGTGTCCCCTAGTGACCCCTCCCCCAGTGTCCCCAGTGACCCCTTCCCCCCCAGTGTCCCCTAGTGACCCCTCCCCCAGTGTACCCCTAGTGACCCCTCCCCCCAGTGTCCCTTTAGTGACCCCTACCCACCCCAGCTGTCCCCTAGTGACCCCTCCCCCCCGTGGTGTCCCCTAGTGACCCCTCCCCCCGTGTCCCCTAGTGACCCCTCCCCCAGTGTCCCCTAGTGGGACCCATCCCCCCCCGTGTCCCCTAGTGACCCTCCCCCCGTATGTTCCCTAGTGACCCCTCCCCCCCGTGTCCCTAGTAGACCCCTCCCCCCGTAGTCCCCTAGTGACCCCTCCCCCCCGTGTTCCCCTAGTGGACCCCCTCACCCCCCCGTGGGTCCTAGTGCACCCCCTCCCCCCGTGCCCCTAGTGACCCCTCCCCCTGCTGATCCCCTAATGACCCCCACTTTCTCTATTGCAGACCTACGCTAAGTTCTCCGCTGGAGCCCCCCTCAAGGTCCAAAGGTCACCAACCCCTGAGAAGCCCCTTCAGGTATGAACCCCATTGCCCCAGTGTAACCTACCCCCCACCTACTGTGCCCACGTGGCTAAATGCCTTCCTGCCCCTGTAGGTCGGCTCCCTGCCCTAAAGGACACATGATGACGGGATTCTGTTCCAGCCCAGCAAAATCGATCCCCCCTCAGGAAGCAGGTTAAGTGATACTTCACTCCGCCCCCTGGAGCGGGACACACACAGTTGCAGCCGGGACCTCTCAGGCTCTTTCTTTATTCCCACAGAAATACACGCGGATTATGATTTTGTCAGCGAAGCAGGGGGGCGGATACCTTGGCCTTCATCTCCCTGCTGGAAAGAGAAAGCTCTCCCCGCCCTTGCGTGGAGTATAACCTGCCCCACCGGGGGGCACTAACTGCCTTGCCCATAAGGTGGGGGGAATATTACTGTGATACCTGGGGCGGGGGGAGGCAGAGGACTGTACCATTACACTGGGGCGTGTTTGTTGGGGGGGGCAGTTAGGGACTGTACCATTACACTGGGCAGTGTTTGTTGGGGGGACAGTAGGACTGTACCATTACCACTGGGGCATGTTTGTGGGTGGGGCAGTTAGGGGACTGTACCATTTACACTGGGGCAGTGTTTTGTTGGGGGGGCAGCTAGGACTTGTACCATTACACTGGGCATGTTTGTTGGGGGGGGGCAGCTAGGACTGCTACCATTACACTGGGCAGTGTTTGTTGGGGGGGGCAGTAGGATGTACCATTACACTGGGGGCAGTGTTTGCTTGGGGTCGGGGCAGTAGGGACCTGTAACCATTTACACTGGGGCAATGTTTGTTGGGGGGGGGCAGTAGGACTGTACCATTACATGGGGCAATGGTTTGTTGGAGGGGGGGGGCAGTAGGACTGTACCATTACACTGGGGCAGTTGTTTGCTTGGGGGGGGGGGGGCAGTAGGACCTTGTACCATTTACACTGGGCAGTGTTGTTGGGGGGGGGGGGGCAGTGGACTGTACCATACACTGGGGCAATGTTTGTTGGGGGGGCAGTAGGACTGTACATTTACACTGGGGCAGTGTTTGTTGGGGGGGCAGTAGGACTGTACCATTACACTGGGGCAGTGTTTGTTGGGGGGGCAGCTTAAGGACTGTACCATACACTGGGCAGTGTTTGATTGGCGGGGGCAGTAGACTGTA